>NW_015150469.1:1766238-1796181 GCF_000732505.1 Cyprinodon variegatus
TATATATATATATATTTATATGTTGAAAAAGAGATTAAAGATTAAAAACAAAAGCACAAGGCATCCTAGAATACAGCTGGAAACGACAGGATTTTACATTTGATATACTGAACTGCAGCACCAGTACATATTTTAAAGTTAAGGCAAAAACAGCGACAGCAAAGTTCTTAGCTGAAGTGATAGTGAAGATGTATACAGCAATAAATTTCCAGCAAGGATGAGGAAGTTAGGAGAAATAAGTACAGGACTTAACGGACCAGCCCTCTACAGAAAGATTTAAAGGTGCTCTGTGTGAGATCAGTCTGGCTGTAATTTACCGTAATACTTTGGACAACACCGTTACTTGAAACAATACAGTCCTTCATCAGTAAAGCAGAGAGATTATTATATTATTTCTGCTCCTGTTGAGACCAGAACTTTTACTGGACATGCGCAGCCATCTGTCAGCATGTTCCACCAAACAACTAAATACCTTTTTTATCAGTAAACAATGCAGTCATTGTGCAATCACAATTAAACCAGTTTAGTTAAGTTCATTTCTATAACTCTTATTCCATCAAATTCCACCTCAATACATTTTATGAGGCACACATGTATATAGAGAAATATATTATCAAATTAATCCAATCATATAATATTTTCATTCACACATACCAGTGCAATTGTTATACTACTATAGTGTAATCAGGTTTAGTTTATTATGCATCTTTGTCAGGGCTCTGCAGTCTTTTAAATCCAAAGAACCATTTTATCCTGAATCCAGCAAAATAAAAGTCATTTAGAGATGCAAACATTATGGTTTATTTTCAGTTTTTAATCCTTTAACACAAAAATACTTGATTTTTGTGATCTCATCAGTGTGATTTTTTTTAAGTTTTTAAAAATAAAACTCACTATACCACCAGACATGTTTAGTAAAGAGAAAATCCATAATAAATTATAGAGAAAGCCGTATGTGTCACAAATGACAAAAATAACTCATCTAATTTAAATTATAAAAAATTGATCGGTTTGTTTTCCATTTTTTCAGAATGTTTTATGATAGCTTAACCCATCTCAGTGTGAATTGCCATCTGTTTTAAGAAACTGGCAGCTTGATAATCAAAAAACATCCTAGAACTTTCTCTGTTAATGAAATCTATGCAAAATTTCAGCATGACCTCTATTACACAACAACATCCAAGAAAGAAACACCATTCGCAGTAGCGGTATGAGTTGATAAAGAAAAAAAAACAACAACAATGTAGATAACGCAACAATTAGGCTACCACCTTGACTGCTTAGTGCAGGACATATCAGGGGCTGGGGACAAAAAGTGCTCTTCAACTAGAGTATTACATATAAATACACTCCTCACAATTGATGTGCAAGCATTTTTCAATTGTTTTAGATCACAAGTGATATTACAAATAGATTTTAAATCTTTTAGGGCATCTTGAGCCAGAGTAGGTTCAATTACATCCACCTAAAAAAGACAGGATGGGGGCTGGTTTTAAAATAAAAGCTTCCAAATATAGTTGTAAGATGCTTAATCAAGGAGAGTGTTGGTCATTTTATGCATTATAGGGTCCATCTGTTTATTTATTTATTTTTAATACATCTAATTTGGGGGCGGCAGTGGAGTTTAACCTGTATTTGGAGGGTTGTCGGTTCAAGTCCTGGCTCCACCTTTCAGTGTCATTGTGTCCTAGGCAAGTCACTTCACCTGCCTACTGATGGTAGTCAGAGGGACTTGTTGCACCAACGTACTGCAGCCTCGCTTCTGTCAGTGAGCCCCAGGGCACCTGTGGCTACCATGTAGCTTTCCACCATCATTGTGTGCATGAAGAGGGGAATGATTGAATCTAATGTAATATGGTCGTCCTCTAACTTGAAAAAGTGTTGTACAAGAACAGGCCATTTACCATTTGGTTCAACAATAGCTTAAAGTCCCTTCAATCTACTGCTAAAGATATGGTTTATAAAGGGTTTATAAAACACAGAAAACATATGAGCACATGCAACAACTCCTTATTAGCTGGTAAGTTTGGATTTTTGTTAACACATCAACATAATGTTTTAATTATACTCTCAATGCAAATGACACCGTTGGGAACATTAAAAACTGTGATTTCTTTCTGCAGTGAAATCCTCATGTGCCAGAGGCTTAAAATCCCTCCTGTGTCCAGAGAAAAGACATGCCTTTGTGGCCTACATGAATACTAGAAACACAGTAAAACAAAGTTTTCAACCAAAAAATGCTTCTGTGTTAACAGGCCTGGAGGAAATCAGTGTCAGCAGTTAAATTCCTTTACATAACTTTAAAATATGACTTTATTTATATTTATATAACTGGTGACTTTGTAAACATGTCCTGTATGAATTGAATTCCTCTTGGCCCACAGTTTTGCAGGAGGTACCCCACACTTTATGCCTCTAGGTGGCTCTGTGTCTTACCTATATACATAATGCTTTGCAGGATGCATTAAGTTAAGGGCAGGGCAGTAATGTCAAATGGCACAATTTTCTTTGCCTACTTCCTGGGTAAAAACTGCAAAAATTAGACATGGGCTTTATTTATGTTATGATTGTATTTATTCCGCAGGAAGACAAAAATCAGTTGAAGTGGAGAAAGACGAAGCAAAGACTGACAAACATTTTAAGTGGGAAATCCATAAATTAAACACATTCGTCCTCCTCTTATTTAAAGTGAAAGGTAGAAAGGTACAGAATTAAGTGAGGGAGAAACTGGTTACTTGGATGAGAGTTGTGGGGGTAGGGGCAGAAAGAAAAACGGCAAGAAGAGGGAGGGAAATTTGGGCAAGGGTACCAAACGCCGGGCATGGAGGTGTTGAGGGTCGTTAAAACTAGGAGATCTTTTCTGGCCTCTGGGTCTTCATATCTTTTACATTTCTAATTAAAAGAGATAAAGAGTGAGGGAGTCATCAATCCCACAGTGATTTCCCAGTTAAGGCTTTAGAGGGGGCTGTAAACTAGGCAGCCCGGCATCATTGATTTTATAATTAGCTATCGTCACCCCAGACTTAAGATGGAGGACGTGTAGGAGGGAGGGGCGGCTAAGGCGAGACCTTAAAAACAGAGCACAGGAAGCTGGCAAAGGAGTGGGAAGGCACTGCGAGGAAGATGATGACCAGGACAGCCCTGAGGGGAGCCAAGGATGAAAGGAGAGGAAATTCTGGATGAGAAATGTATACGAAACAGGCAATTAACCAAAAGGGGAATAGGGCTATATAACTGTGTGCAAAGAAATTGGATAGTTAATTACCAGTGAAATGTCATGTGAGGATCAAAATATCAGGATAATCTTTGTCCAGGAGAAGGAAAAAAAGTCATACACGCCCTAGTTATTAACATGTTTTATTATGCTGAGCCCCACCCAAACCTGACAGGAAGGAAGGAAGGCTGGGGAAAAACAAAAACACACAGTGCAGCCTACATGTAGGATAACCGTCACACACAGACTTAAACACAAAAGGCCACTGGAGCAGTGTGCTGGAGAGTGCTCTCAATGGTCATAAATGTAGATAAAACTTCATCACGACAAAAAGTTCAACCACGAAACAAAGACTTTGGAAAATAGATTTTGTGGGCTTTTGTTTAAAGAAAAACACAATGCTTTGAAAAGTTTAAACTCTTTTATAATCCTAATTGGATGCTACTCAACAGAAGAGTGACAAAAATTTTATTAACAGCAATTTATTCTCTGATGGTAATTGTCCTGAATACATTGAAAGTGTTTAGTATGTTTTTTATAATTACAGTACTTTCCAAAAGTATTCAAGTCTTACTAAACATTTCTAGCTTTTTCTCTCCCTAAAATAGGCGACTTTAATGCATATTACGTAGTGCATGAATGGGAAAAGGAGGAAAATGTAAATATATATATATAGTCTTAAAAATAATTAAATCACTGAATTTGTATTCAGTCCGATTTTCTATATGTATCCTCAAATGCAATCCAATGCAACCGACTTCAAGAGTCATCTAGAAGGAAGCATCTGCTAATTCTTTGCAAAATTGCTCCAACTTTGTCAGACTGAATAGAAATAGCTACTGATTCTTTACTGGATTTACATTTGGACTTGGTAATTCAGTGACATGAGTATCTATTTAACAAACCTTTGAGACCTTCACTTGATAGCCATATTGCGTCCGAGATGATTTCTGAATAGAACTGGTTGCTTCTTTAGTGTATTTTGGGATATAAGAGTAAATATGCAGGCCAAACTCCTACGTTTTCTATTTGTAAAAACCTTTTATAAGCATGTATCATAATGATCAATATTGGAGAGAGTTAGAAGGCTATGAATATTTTTGTAAAGCACTGTAACTTAAACATAGGTGGTGTGTGATTAGCACCAATATATGGTAACAGTAAAACTCCAACACCTAGCTCTGTGCAAGGGTTTGAAAATGGACAGTAAAAATGTCAAAACTTAGGCATAATATGACCACAACACACAGCTTTAAATTTAAAGAAATCATAAAAAAACACACACGGAACATACAGAATCTCTAAGTAATGATATTAAGTCTAAAATATCCTCCAAAGTAAAAACAGGGTGCAAATACAGCAGATAGAAATCAAGCATCACTGTAGCGGATTTTCTTAGGCAAAGCATGAAAAGTTTTTTTTTATGCTAGACTACACGAAATGGGCGGTTTCCACCTAAAGCTGGAAGTAGTTTACTTGCAGCATAACTCAAGTTCATTTTAAAAGAGGAAACCATGAAAAATGCATACAGCATTGATTAAAAAGGGAGGCAGCAGTTTTCTTTATTAGGCAGTATAAGAGTAGAAGGAAACACCTACAGTAAATGCTGACTACGTTTATTATTTTAGGCACACATTTAAAAGTAGATGACAGCATAATGAGCTTTAAAAACGTGATCAAATGATAAGAAAGCATCTTTAATGATCGGAAAGAAGTTTTGATTAATTAATAACAAAAAATGTAGGCGAAAAGCACATGAAGTTTTGTAAACAACCGCATGTTGAATCAATCTTAGCAGCTGTTAATAAGCTTACTTATTCTAAACACTGTCAACATAAGAAGGCCTGCATCACCCTAACAGCATCTGCATGAATCATCTGTGATTTGGTACTATAAAAAGTGCATATCAACTTTTAGGTCTGTATAAAGGGAGAAATATGATGTCATAAGCCTGCATTATTGCAATATATTTTTTCTTTATCAATGGTGCTGTGGCGTTTCTTTATGCTGCCATGAAAAGTGTCCAAACCGGAGGAGACGGAGGATTTAACACCAGAGCAGAGCTTTGCCATGATTTCCCGCAGAGTCGAGTCTACACAAAACATCATAATTACAGAGCCCGTCGTGACTCCTAATCACAATCGCCATAAAAATGACATTACATCCGTCGTAAAGCTCTCGAAGCTGCAATGATTCAACGGGAATCATTCTGCTACCCGACTGAAAAGTCTCAAATGCCAGGCCCCAAAAATTCCTGCAGCATCCAGCTGAGCAACGGTCTTCTGCGAGTCATAAACACTACGCTGACCTCGTGCTGCTGGCACGGCTGAGGCAATAACACAATAGTGTACGGGGTGGGGGGCAAGGTTTGTGGCAGATACAGAGTAATTGCATATAACATTGTTTCTTGTTTTTTTAATGTGCTGTTTATGTGCTTGTTAGTTGATGCAACGGGAAACAAAGTCCCTTCTTGCTTTCTGAATGCTTGCCATTGTCTTGGCTGGTCCGCCCGTCACCATAGCGAGGTGTCTCCCAGATCACTGCAGGAAGACATAAAGAAATAGTGTTTCTGAGTGTGTGTTTGTGTAGGAGGAAAAACAAAAACAAAAAAAAACAAAAAAAAAACACATTGTTGTTGAAAATGGAGGCCAGACCGTAGGAGAAGCTGAGAGGGAGTACGAGAGCCTTAACGATGCTGAAAATTGGCCCGTGACTGAGGTACACCCCTCAGGTAAATCATTGCTACAGCTTCCTGTCACATTCTCTGTCCCCTCGTCCTCCTATCCTGCCTCCCCTCCAGCGCCTCACCTCTGTCTCAGACAGTTTCCCCTGCTTCACCCTGACTCTACTTCATTTATGACCACATATTCAAAGCTTCCATCTTCCAGCCATGGCTCCCCCGTCACCATAAATAATGCCTCTCATATCCCTGCGTGAATTTGCAAGCTTTGTGAGGGGAGAGAAGCAAACTAACGAACATCATTTAGTGAGATCCTGTGCATTCAATCAGTGCAATTAATTTAATCACTGATCTGGAAATAATACATTTCAAAATAAACTTCATGTATAAAGGGGGTGATTTACTGAGTGGTTCTGAAGGCAAATAGCAAATCAGGATGTTGCTGAAGTTGGTTTAAATCACCGGCCAGGAGGATTTCCTTGCCTTCAGGGTTTTTTTTCCCCCCACACAAGAAGTACCGTAAAGCAGGATTTATATGAAATTGTCACAAGCCCATTTCTCCTTGTGCATGCTCTGTTTAAAAGTTGCTGTTTACTTCGCTCATACAAGCTTACTTTCCAAAAGAAGATTTGCAATTTTAAGTGAAAATGGGGACAGCCTTTTGTGAACACATCACCAGAATGATTGACAATTAGGAGGATGATTTATTTTGATGATCCAAACTGGAAAAATAATACCCTCAGCTATATGTTTAAGAATTCTTCTGAAATTCTATAGATTTACAAAGAGGCTGTTAAAGAGCAAAACACTTTATAATGTCTTATACTCTTATGTTATTAAGCTGACAAAATGCACCAGTTAGGCATAACATTAGGACATGCTGTCTAATGGTGTGCTGGTTGCTGCATTTGGTGCCAGTGTTGCTGCCAAAACAGGGTTGAACCATTAAGCTACAAACATCTGTTAACCCCCTGATGATCCATTGTGGTGTCTGGTACCAAGAAAGCAAACAGCAGATCCTTTCAGTTCTCTAAATGGTGACGTGGGGCCTCACAGACTTGTTTGTCTGGGATATCCCAGTCTAAACTCCATACTTATTATTTCCTGTTAACTTTAACAGACTTCTACTTTCATCAGTATTTGAAGATGATAAGAGCAAATCCTCCAATTGTTTACATCCCAGTGTTTTGCAAGGCTTATGTTGTTAGGCAAAAAACAAAACAAAACAAAACAAAAAAAGCTTTTTGTATATTTTGAATGTTTTTATGTATTATTAGGTTACGTCTAGATTATTAGTTTTGCTCAGAGTATTTGTACTTGTTATTATTTACAGGCAGTACAAACAAGTTGGTAATAATATAAGATAGATATAAACCTAGGTAGGCAGTAGGTCACTAAACCAGCACCAAATCAAATCAGTCATGGAATATATGGGATCACACCATTATAAGCTAAAATATATTGTTCATATTCATATTCATGCTGATATTGCAGCTCAGAGTATTGAACATTACCAATATTAAGCTAATACCATATCAGACGATTCATAGATACTTTTATTACTCCTCATTATCATGTAATAAAAGGATCAAGTGGTATTACTCAAAAATAGTCAACATTACAGTATGTAACAGTATGAGAACAGCTGACCAATTTATTATTATCACAAGTGAAGTGTTTCTATCAACAGCATATATCACAGATTTTAGATGCAGTCTAATATATTATTTTCTAATATATATATATATATATATATTATATATATATATATATATATATATATATATATATATATATATATATATGTTTTTTATTTTTTATATTTTTTTGCTGATATCATTCAAATTTCCAATATTAAGGAAATGCCCAAAGAAAAAATCTGAAACACGCCAAAGAAGTCTGGATTTTACATAGTCTTTTTTTTTTTCTTAGAAGATTAGTATTCCTCATGGTGATTGATGTTGGGATCAAAAAGGCCCAGCGGAGGCTGATGGTAACAAACTGACTGAAGGTTGAGTTTACATTTGGTCCTCTGCACATGTGTCTGTTATTTATCCGTTATACATTGGCAATTGAAGTCTAAATGATTTATAAGTCACAGTCAGCAGATTTACGGAACATAAAAACAGTTCCTCACTAAACGTGTCGGAACTGAGTTAGAAGTCCAAACAGGACTTAAAAGACCTTAAAAAAAATCATAGAAATACTGCTTAAGGTCACTTTAAATGATTAGACCATAAGGAAACCAGATTATAGTGACAGGTTGGTTATTAATATTAAAAAAACATATCAAATATCCATTATAATATCTGGGGCTGCAACTAATGATTATTTAGCAAATCGATTCATCTGTCAATTACTTTTCTGATTAATCAATTAATAATCGGATAGCCAAAGGTTCCTTAAAGAAGACTTTTTTATGAAATTAAACCAGATGAAACAAAAACTTTTTTCACTTGAGGAGTTCTGGATAGAGCATATTGACAATTTTTTTGCCATCTTAAAAATGTTTATATCTTTTTTTTATAATCTTTATATAATTACTGCTCTTAGTGGGTCACTCTGTCAGCTAAAGGCATGTTTTAGAGTCTCTATACTCCAGTTAACGATAACTAACGATTACTAACTTAGCTGACGATTATTTCAATAATCGATTAATCACGATTAAGCCCTAATAATATTCTTTCAAAGTTTTCTGTTATGTATTTTTTTTAACAATAAAGTTGTTTTATATCTTAATGATTTTTTAGTCATGCAGGACTAGGCAAATAAACTATGGCCCAAATCAAAGATAAGAAGAAACTCTTAATTTATTACACTTTGTTCTATGTATTGGTTACGGCTTTTTGCAGTGGAAGTTGGTACCTTAGAAATGTGTCCTTGTATTCAGCCAACAGAAGTGCAGTTTCCTCTTCAGAGTTTTCCCTTCCTCGCTGAACTGGATCAGATTCCTCCTCCTAAATACCAAAATAAAGAACACACACACACACAGGGATAAGGCAGTTAAGTCATATCCCTTCGGCAGCCATTACAGTCGAATAACTTGCCAACTAGCAGCCTAATTGCTTCCATGAGATAATGTCTATATCAAACGACCCACTGCCCACGTTTAACTGGTGTGACTGGCTATTAGTTGGAAGCCATAGCTCATTTTCACTATCACATATAATTATACTATGGTGACAGCGAGCGGCTCTGGTAGTGCGTCTCACCGAATCAGAGCTGTGAGGCAGAGTATCAGTGTTTCCTTGGTGTGGCAGGGAGAGAGGGGCTGGCTGGTTGATGACCACCACGCTCCTGTCCATGTCCCGCGGGGAGAGCGGAGGTGTGGAGAGGAGCTGGGATTCAGGCTGGCCCTGCTCGCAGAGGCTGTAGTGGCCAAGAGATCTCTGCGGATGGAGGATCTGCAAAGCCTCTGGGCTCTCATCCTCAGAGTCGGATAACGCAGTCTCAGGACACCCTGCCAGGAAGATAAGTTGTAAATAGAAGGAGGTCACGTTTCCGCTCACAAAACCTCTCTCATCACACGCAACAGAAGCCACGCTGAGCGATATTTAGTGCTTCTCCTCTTTGATAGCGGATGACATTTTTACTGTTCACATCTGCAGGGCATACAGTAGATTGATGTCAGCCTCAATTCACCTGTGGAGGCAATTGGTGCAGCGTTCCACCTGGCACTGGTCATTGTTCCTGTCTTCTGTTCCAGCTGACAGATGTATTCCATCAGCTCCTGTGGCAGAAATTACACAGATCAAATCACAAGCTCAAGAAGGGCTCCATCAGCCATTAGCCTTATAACCAGTATGATATCTGACGTAATCAAACCAAAGTGACATAAGATGACGCACAATAGATGCAAAAAATCCCAAGTTTAATGTAAAAAGCTATGCTTTATACTGAAATCTTTATTTTTGTGCATCTGAAGTGGTGCAGAACATACAGTTCTGATTGTTTAATGAGTCTGCAGCTGGCAAATGTGAGCCTGGTTAGCCAACAAAAACTGTGAAGACACATTAACAGGCACAGTCGCTGACCTGAAAACCAGCATTTTATATTGCACTATAAACAATTTATATAGCACAATAACAAGAAGGCAACAAAAGAGAAGATCCCTAACACCTGGGATAGGCACATACACCCATTTTTGTTGCATCAGTATGGATTTGTTATAAAAAGCAAATTATATGACACAGGAAGTATGCAAAGCAGTTTTAATGATTGTAATTATAGTAATGTCGATATTTCCCTTAATTTAAACAGATGTCTATTAAAAGAGACTGTCCTGGTTCTGACCTGTTTCTCTGCTTGTAGCTGTTCTTTCTCTTTCTGTGCAATCCTCTGGCTGGCTTTCAGCTCCTGCAGTTCCCTTCGGGTTTCACTCAGCTGAACCTGCAGGCCAGGTGCCATAAAAATAGCATCAGATACAGCTGAATCATTTCTCTCATAAAGCAACAAATGGGGTATGAACATGTTAACTGGCTATGACGTTCCTGTGGCGATTCTCTTTGGCATGCGCCTTGCTGTTTGTGTCACGTTTGAGTTGCCTTTTTGTCACAAGGTGCTTGCCAAATTATATGTTTTCTCTGTTCCTCACTCACCCGGTTGCAATCTTTTTCTCTGCCTAGTTCAACCTCCAGCTTGACCCTCTCCATTTTTTCCTCTTGCAGCCTCTCTTGGATCTTCTGCATCTCTGTGTTGAGTTTCTCCCAGCGCTCCTGGTCCAGCTGTTGAAGTGAGACACACAAATGATCAAATACTTACACAAAGTGAAGTCTTTTGATCTTGTTTAAGCCGATGACTCAATTGCAAAGTCTATATAATGAATAACCTACCTCCGCAGTGCGCTGCAGATTCTGTCGGTCTTGAGCCCAGTTTGCTCTCCCTTCTCTCAAGGCCATTGTGGAATCTGCAAGCTGAAGGGTGAGCTGGGCGGCCTGCACTCGGGTCTGATGCAGTTCAGCTTGTACATGATCCCTTTGGGCTGTCAGGGTACTTAAATCGCCCTTTAGACCCTCAATGGTGCGTTCACTCATGTGAAATCGCTCCCGTAGGCTCCGCATCTCCTTCAATGATGCTTCGCTTTCAGTCTAATATCAAAAGAATCAGAAGACATAGGTTGTTACCAATGAGGCAAAACAAAAAAGTGATTTGAGATGCAGTGCTAGTTATATGATGCCATGGGCATATTGGAATGATTTATGAATTAAATGCTAATTTAATTTAATAAAGTGCCAGTGCTATGGTAAAAATGCAGATTCAAAACACAATTTCCAGCAAAACAAAAGATGAGTACTTGATTGATAAAATTTAAATGACAAAACTTGTTACAGTTTTAATATAAATGACTATCAAAGTTCAAATGAAGCTAAGGCAGATATTTCCACATATTTCAGATATGAAATTTGCAAAATCATAGACTGTGAGGAGGTGAATTGATGGACAGGTACATGAATGAATAGGTAGATGGACAGATAAGTTAAAAGATGGAGGAATGGATGAAACAATCAACTAGCAGACATAAGAATGGGGACAGAATTACACGTGAATGGAGATAAATCAAAAAATAAAAATCAGTGTAACAGGTTGACAGGAGGATCAATGAAGGCATGAAAGGAAAGATGGAAGGGGTAGGGAATTATGTTTCTATAGCATCTATTTTCTATTTTTTATTTAATCAGCTTGGAAGAGACTGACATCAACATGCAAACTCTTCCAGACTGCATGGGAACTTTGCAAATGTTCAAGAAGTTTTTTTTTATATATATATCTGACCTCCTTCCTGTGAGCAGTGGTGAGTTTTTGGGTAAGGGTTGTGATGGTGTTCTGGAGCTGCAGGACGCTGGTGTCTCTCTGAGCCAGAGAGTTCCTGAGAACCTGAAATTCCTTAGACAGACTTCTGAGCTCGGCTTCAGTCTGATCCAGCTTGCTCTAAAAAAACCCAGATAGAAATCAACTAAACTGGAGAAATCATAAACAGAAAAAGAATAGAGATGGACAGAGACTTTTTTTGTTTCATCTCAGATGCCATTGGTTTGGGCAAAAAATAACCTTGAGACTTTTTCTTTCACTCTCCTCCTCCTTTCTCAGGGCCATCGCCCTCTTGGCTCTGTCTTTCATTCTGCAAACACACATTTAGTTATGAGTAATCAAAACTATTTATGAGACCCTTGTAAAAACAGCAAATATGTCAAACCTCTCCAACTCTGTTTCTCTTTCCACAGCTCTTTGTGTCAGTGTTTTGATATCCTCTTCGAGCTCTCTAATAAGATATTCTTTTGCTGCCTTGGCATCCATTAAAGCTGCTTTCTCCTTGGCTAAACACTCTCCTAAAGCCTTTTCATCCTAAAAAAAAAATGCATTTGTTATTTTTGAAGACCTCTAAAATGTGGCTGGAATAAATGAATAAAGACACAAAAGAAGTAATATAAACAGAAATATGAAGACAATAGGAGTGCCGAGAAAAGTTGGATCAAGCTTAATGCACCACCTTCTGCGTCATCTCCATCTCCTCAATCTTCTGATGACTCTGCATCAGCTCCTCCTTAAGCCTGCCAAGCTCACGCTCCAACCCTCTGCGCTGTCTGTCCCATTCCTGCTTCTCTCTCTTGTGTTCCTCCCTGTCTCTCTCCCTTTGCCTTTTTGTCACCTCCTGCTCACGCAGCAGCTCGGCGCGCTCTCGCAGACACTCCTGCAGCCGACTCTAAAAAGAGGCAGGAAAAACACAGCCCGCGTCTCAGGATTTCTTTCATCTACACTCATTAATTATGCAACTCTAAAAGCATTCACTAAAACAGCATCTCATCAATGTTATCTTTTGTTGTTTTCATGCTCAGACTCACCTGCAGGAGTTCGGCCCTTGGTATTACCAGCAGCATGTCTGTGCCTTCATCCTCACCATGGCACGCTTCCTCGAGGGTCACAATGTCCTCAAGAGGCTTCGGTGCACAGAAAGTGAATTTTGAGCTCCGGGAGCACACTTCCTCTTTAGCATCCACATATACAAACTCATATTCCTGGGAGCTTGGTTTGGGCAAGTAGGAGGCTGAAAATAATGACACAATGTTTCATCATAAAAAACATTATGAGAGAGAGAACGCCGTAATTTAGCGCTGCCCCAATTTTATAATTAATATGCATTCAAGAAAAATTAAGTACAGTGCAATTTGAAAATGTTGCGGTTTGTGGTTTTGTGGTAATTCAATAAATTCCCTGCACTTTCGTTACACTCTTAAAAAATCTCACTTAATTGATTTAGGTTTTGCAAAACAAAGAAAGATCTTGTATCAAAATGTGTTTTAACTTATATTAATACACTATTGGGGCAACAATGCATGGACCTCATGAGGCAGGGAGAGCACTTTTATGGGTTCACAAGAGTGAGACTTAATATTAGATAAATTAATGCAAACAAAAATATGTGGATAAAGTATGTTTTCACTTGAGAATAATGTCTAAATATTTAAATTTGGAGCTGGATACACATAAAAGTTCTGTCAGCATACTAAACTTAGTTGTATTAATTTATGAATGCAGCAGCTGGAGAAAACTAGTTCTATTGTAACACACACAAAGTCCTTTTTCTAACTTAGGAAAACTAAATAATCATCTGTGGAATAGACGACCAATGGATGGTAAGCAAAAAAAAATCTTTGAGCAGCCAGGTTTAAGAATGCTTACACTTTAGGCTATTTTTATAAAAAAAATCTAAAATTACTTTTATAGGTTTAATCTCTGTGTGTGTGAACAATATTACTTTGATTTTATTTCCAACTTCTGTTCTTCTTATTCCAGGTTTTGATTTTCTTTGTTTAAAATTAGTATGTATGTCCTAAATATTCTCCTGGTCTCTTCCACCACGAGTCATCTTACGTATCAGGAAAAAGTGACAGTTTTTCACATCATGTGATAAAAATGGAACCAGTGTTGAAGAATAAATTAGCACCAAAGCTTATGATCTGTGTGCATTAGCTAACATCCTGCAGAAGCAGTTAACTTTTTACCTTTACAGCATCACAGAGTGTAAGCAGCCATAAATTCTCTCTTTTGACTTTGTTCAACTGATTTCCTTCTGATAACGGATTAGAATGACCACACACTGAAGTCTGCATGTCTGCCTGCTGCACACTTTATTTAGAGTAAGAGCAGTTTTACCCAACATACAAGATAAAGTAGCAGTGTTCAGCAGTCAAGGGAGCAGGCTTTAAACCTTAGTGAAGAAATTAATTCAAGCCAAGACAGAGAAATTTTGTATTCAAGACAAGGCTGGGCAGGATATTTTTTTCTGCACTGGATTTGTTTTTTATTATTATTTTTATGGGGAAAATTCTATGTGAACAAGCATTATATGGAGCTTTTTAAATAAATGTGACTCCTGCAGAAGTTTTATGTGCTGAACAGCTCTAGCTATGAACGGTAAATACAAGGGTATGAGTACCCTGGAAGTGCACGCAGCAGTTGACCTCCATCCCCTCTTGATAAGCAGCTGGGACCAGAGCCCAAACAAAGGTTTCGTAGTTCTTGACTGATGACCAGCCCACCTGAAGAAAACATACATGCATTGTCATCCCTTAGGAAAAAATCAAATGCAGCTGTTCATTCAGTTCAAGGTTCATCTATTTTTAAAATTCACACCATATGGTATGGGAATCTCAAGGTAACACAACTGTAAGCATAAGTACGATTTTGCTTTAGAATTACATTATTAATAAAATCCATGACTAACGTATATTAAAACAGCTCTTTTTTGCAGCTCTTTTATTTACAATATATACTTTAAATTTGATGGAACATAAAAAAAAACATTCAGATCAAGAACTGATTAAAAAACAAAAAAAGATGTAGCACACTTCTCCAGAATTTTTTATAAGCACATTCTCTTGACTTTAAGTCAGTTGTCAAGGTAGCGATACCTTGAAGAGCCCAATCCAATCGCTGCTGGCCCAGCTGTGCTGTGAGCTTAGCGTGTAGTGGCAGTCGACTCTGCTTTGAGGAAAGTAGGTGCATCCCACATTTCGAAACTCCACCCTCCAAGCCTTGTCCATGGCAACACAAAACAGTGGCGAGCTATTTGATACCTATAAGAAATATAAAATACATTTACGGACAAGTTTTGGAGTATTTATAAGAAGCTTGGGCTTGAAAACTGTACATTTTATAAGGTGTGCTGATTGTGAAAGGGGGGAAAGGTGACAGCTGGTGACCGAACATGAGCTAGTAGAAGCCTCTGAATATTTATTTAGTGTAAGAAGATAGCCTGACTGAGTGTGTACTTGAGGAAAGGACACCAGATCTAAGCCTCTATGACAGGACAGGCTTTGAGCAAGTTTTTAGCAGCGGCTATTTCAGTCATTCTAAAAAAAAAAAAAAAAAAAAAAGATAAGATTTATTTCACTTTATAATATGAAAGCAAGCAGTGAAAAGCGATTAATAACATGTATTTGCTCATATATGCTGCATCATTAATTTACAACTATTGCTGCAAGAAATTATATAAGCTATAGTCATTTGGAAGTATTTATACACTTTTAGCTTGCCCATTGTCCGACATTTTGATCTATTTTAATTTGATTTTTGTGTAACAGATCAACACAAAGTAATAAATAACTGATAAGAGGAAAGGAAATGTTACATGGTTTTCAAAAATATTTTTCAAATGTTGCATGAAAATAGTGCCCGTCAGAAAATCTGTGAATAGTTATTGAACAAGACTTCACGAGTCTGTCAAATTATGAACCAGAAAGACATTGATCTACACTAGGACTGGGTAAAAAAATCGATTTAATCGATTTTGAATCTATGTCTAGGGAATGAGATCGATTAGTTTTATAGTGACGCGTGTGACATTCACATTCAGATGAGCAGGAAAGATGCACTCAAGATAATTTTAAGCCAGACAGCTGCAAATATAGCCAATAGGTTGACTGAAGACAGTAACAAATGGGGGCTGACCAGCAAACACCCTGTAGTTGTTACAGACAACGCTGCAAATATGGTTTGTGCATTGAAGATAATGCAGCTCATGCATGTCTGCTGTTTCCCACTGTGCCACGTCTACTCGCTTGACTGAGGCTTCACTTTTTCACTTTTCACAAACAAGTTTGCACTTATGAGACAGTTTTGTTCACATCTCAAGTTTAAACTGTCTGATTTACAAGTTTGCACTTTGTGTTTAATATGACAGGAAAAAATTAAATACATGAGTATTTTCAAACACAGTTGAACCACTTTCATTGTTGTAGAAACAGATCGAATCGAAATTAATAGATTCAGAACTGTATGAATCAAAATCGAATCGATTCAGGACTTTGCCGAAAATACCCAGCCCTATTCTACACTGATTATTTGGCCTAAATGCAAAACAATATGCATGAAATAAAACAACCAAAAAAACAACAAAAACAAAGTGAAACATGGTGGTGGCAGCATCATGATGTGTGGACACTTTTCTGCAGCAAGGGCAGGAAAGTTTCTTTCATAAAAAACAAAAAACGGCAGCGTAAAACGAGCGTGTAATCCGAAGCTTTTACTTTTAAGTAGGTTTTTCAATGCTTGAATTTTCAATGATGTTAAAATGTTTGAATTTTCTGCTTAAATTTTAACTATTATGTTTTTGACTGCTTTATTTTTCAATGCCATTTCTTTTTTTTTTTTTTCAATGTCAGAGCGAGCTGTTAATGGAGCTCCATGATTAATAAAATGTAGAAAACGGTTTTGGAACAATCATAGATCTCTGGGATCCTTCTGAAGTCTGACACATTCTTATTAATTTCAACATGTTGCAGTCAATTTTCCACTTAATATTTCCTATTCATCAATAAATGTGTTTAGCAAATCATTTCTGTAATAAAGTTGAAATTTCAAGAAGGTGAAATTCTAAATACAATGTTATTAAGTATTGGTTTACTTTCACTGTTCTCATATAATTTAGGGAAACACCTTTTTAGATAGAAAAATTGCAGAGGGTTTACAATTTGACCACTAACTTATTCAACGATTCAGTTTAATTGATATTAGTAGATAATTTTGTTTTAAACTGTCTTACAATAATGGGTTCAATTTTCACTAATTCTTCAAAGGGACGTGCTATTATAGTTTGTTTATTAACATAATCATAAATAGTACTTTAAATTAAAATAATAAATTTTAATCACACCCAATCACAATATGGTGAGCTGTGTGCTGATGAGTGAATTCTAATAAAATTAGTTGTGACGTCAGTTGTCAGAACAGGGGTGGAGCTAGATGGGGGGCCAGGGGTGGCCATGACCTGTGGCCACCCCTACCATTTATTTCCCTCTAATACAGATGGTGGCTGCAGTAATACTCTCAAGTGTAATATTCAAAACAGTTTTCATATATTAACAATTACTTTATAACAAAAACACTGGTTAATTATGCACATCAATATACTAACATTAAAGATGATAAGTACATATTGCATGCTCTTCAGAAATAGATTTTTTTTATGGGTAAAGAGAAAATGTCTCTGCAAGTCAGTTAGGAGTCTTCAGTGAAATCATAGATAAATAACTGTTTTAATAAAAACGTATTAAATAATAATTTTTTTTAGATATTAGTACTTGTAAATATCAATATTATGCAGAAGGATTACTGATAAAAGTAGTTAATCAATAACAATGGAAAAGATGTTCGCCCAAAATTCAAACCTGAAAGAAGTTTATCCACTATACCTTTTATTTAGAAACCACAGATGTTTGAATATATGCATCTATGTGTTAGAAAAGGCTGTGGGAAAATATAGTTTGTTTTTATTTAGAAAATATGGATGTTTTGCTCGTTAATTTTCCTATTGGAACAGTGTAGATTAACCATGAGGTTTTGGTGCTTATCTACTTCCGGCCTCCACTTAGTGTGCATTGGTTATTGCCTGGCCACTAAAATGTCTGGCTACGCCTCTGTGTCAGAATAAGGAAAAGTTAATAAGGAGGTGTTAAAACTTTGCAAAGCACTATAATTAGCACGCCTGGAACAAAAAACAACGAGTAATGTCCTTTCACAAAGTGAATTTCACATAAATATTTTTGCATTATTTTCATAAACCTACAAAGATGCTTCCAGTTTCCATTTAGAAAAAAAAAAAATATATATATATATATATATATATATATACATGCACACAATAAAACCTTATCTGCGTGTCGTAGATGCAGATAAATCCGATAATTAAAGGTTGAAGTAGAACATTTACAGCCGCTTTTTGACTGTTCATATATAGACAGGAGGCTTGAGGCCCTTCAGAAAGGAGGGCATGTTAGGGAAACAGGCAGTCACTTCGATGCAAGTTTATTCGGGAAAAAACATATAAATACATGTTTTTTCATCAGTCATTATGGTGTTATTACTAAATATGATCCGTTTGGCTGACTTGCTCGAGGTAACAGGGTTTGTCAAGCAAAAACAAAACATCTGCGCACATTTTATCTCGAGTTGCAATGCGAAGAGTCTCTTACCTTTAAATCGCCCTGGATGCGCTGAACGGAACTTCTCTGTGCGAGTCAGAGCGTCTCTAGTCCTGCTGAAAACCAGGGGAACACATGCAGCTCAGCGGGGTTTGATCCTGTTTGGACCCAGCTGCCACAGTTACCCGAAACAATAACAAAACAAAAAAAGGAAAAAACAAAGCAAAACATATGCACGACAGCGTCAAGCTTCGCTGTTGGATTGTGGGAGCTGTTGTTCGCAAAACAGCTGGAATTACGGTAGGTAAGGAGAGCCGGAACTACAACCCCCAGGATGAGGACGCGCTGACCGGCCGCTGCGCGTCATACGATGCCTCCACATCCAGCGTTGTTTTCCTCATCGCTCTGTACAGCTGACACATGTCATCCTGATGCACCAATTAAAAGGTTTACGATGGAAGAAATAATCCAATAACAACTGCAGCGATTAAAAAATTGTTTTTTTTTTTTTTTCTAGTGGCGCTTATAAAACACAGAGGCGTAGGGTGGCCAGGCAATAACCAATGTACACTGAGGGGGGGCTGAAAATAGATAGGCACCAAAAGGATCAATCTACACTGTTCCAACAAGAAAATTAACGAGCAAAACATCCTTACTTTGTAAATAAAGACAAACAATACTTTCCTACAGCCTTTGCTAACAAATAGACAAATATATTCAAACATCCGTGCTTTCTAAATAAGACTTAGACAGATTTGTTTACACAAGTGTAAAACAAAATAAATTTTGTTTGGAACAGCTCTCAGGAATATTTAAGCTTTTTTTAAAGTGCAGCCTTGAAAAATAGTAAAAAAATATACATAAAAACAGTAATTTAAACATATGACTGTAAATTTACAGTTCTAACATTTTAATTTTTATATAATGATAAAATATAATAAATATAATAAAATACAATACAGTAACCAATTTTTCAAAACATTCAGCAGTCTAATGGCAGTTGGGAAGAAACTGTTGTGGAATCTGCTGGACCTGCATCGGATGCTTTGAAGTCTCTTCCCAGAGGGCAGCAGGGAGAACAGTACATGGTGGGGGTGTGAGGGGTCATTTATGATGTTACGGGCTCGGGACACACAGCGCTGGGATGAAATGTCTTTTATGGAGGGGAGGAAGAAGAGCCCCGATGATCCTCTCTGCTGTTCTCACCACTCTCCTGACTTTCTTGCATTGTGAGGTGCTGCAGCCTCCACAACAAACACCGAGACAGCTGGTCAGAACACTTTCTATGGTGCTTTTTTAGTAGGTAGTGAGGATGGGTGGGTGCAGGTCGGCTATCCTCATCCTCTGCAAGAAGTATATGCCCTTCTGTGCCCTTTAAAAAAAAAAAAAAAGTATAGTGGATAAAATTCTTTCAGGTTTGAGTATTGGGCGAACATCTTTTCCATTGTCATTACTTACCTACTTTTGTCAATAATCACTCTGCATAAAATTTATATTTACAAGTACCAATATCTGCATAAATAGATTATTTAATAAGTTTTTATTAAAATAGTTATTTATCTATGATTTCACTGAAGACCCCTAGATGACTTGCAGATGACTCTCATATAACACATAATCTATTTTTGCTTGAATTCTGTACTTATCAATTTTAATGTTAGTATATTGATGTGTGTAATTAATCACAGTGTTTCTGTTGTCAAGTAATTGTTAATATATGAAAAATTTCAATGTTTTGAATATTCCACTTGAGAGTATTACTGTTGCCACCATCTGTATTAGAGGAAAATAAATGGCAGGGGTGGCCACAGGGGTGGCCAATGATTGGCTAAGGGTGGCCATGGCCACCCCTGGTCCCCCATCTAGCTTCGCCCCTGATGAAACCTTTAAATCACACATATCCAATGTAGTAATATGCGCACATGATTAAAGGCATATTGTTGGTTTTTGATGATTGTTTCTTTCCACCACTATGTGTTATAGGTTTTATATGACCAGACATATTACCACAGACCTGACTCATTCCTCTCACATTTCCACATGTGTAGAAAAGCATCCCCATGGAAGAAGTCACACTCTGTTTCAACTCCTCACAGATATAAACTCTCCTGCAGACAATCCCAGTCCATTTCATAGACTGCTTCAGCGCAGGCTAAATTTCTATGAAAATATATATATATATTTTCAAGAATGTTTATATCCTTCACAAATGTTTATAATTCTTTTTCAAAGAGGTAAAGTAGTTCAATACTTATTTTGTGTTTTTACTCCCAAGGATGTTTCATATTTGTAACAGTGTCCCCCAAGGATAGTTCCTTTCTTTTTTCTATAAAGGTTTTTATTTTCAATCTGTGCCCCATTTGCATTATGACAATCTAGTTCTTGATTCTCACATAAAAAGCCTTTTCAGCAATGAAGTTTTGGGATCGAAGTGGGTTTGCCTGCATTGCTGTGCATGGTGTTTGTTATATAGTCATAAGCACTGGATGAATGGATGTTTTTGTTTGTTTTTTAAGACAAGATAACGCTAAACATTTCCTTACTTAACTTAAGTCTTAAATTCATCTGAACTGTATTATTGTAAACATAATTATCGTCTTTCACTTGCTAATCTGGATGAGGATTAAATTTCCAAATGATCTATTAATCCAACTTTTGGGGTCTCCTCATTTTGGCTCTTTAACAGACAGCATGGTGATGTTGAAGCGCCGAACAGCAGGTGGCAGTACAGTTTTTGAAACTCCCCCAGTGTACACTTTATGTTCAGATTTAACATTATGCAGACTTTCAAATTATCTGGTAAATGTCTCTCTGCTGAAACAATTTCAAAGGTTAGTGAAACAAACTCTGCCCATTTTTTTTAATATCCTATGCAATTTAAATTAGTTTAGTGTCTTGCAAATTAATTTATAACCCTTGAAACTCATTACATTTTGGGCCCGCTATAGTAAAAATCTGCAATGTAATTTTGTTATATATTTTTTAGAGAAACAGTTTTTAGATCATCAAAGTAATTTATATGAACACTTTCTCTTGACATCAGCCCTTTTCTTTTAAATCTAAAAAATAGAATAATACAGCCAAATTACATCAAAAATTAAGTAGTCAGTAAACAGTTTCCATCCCTGTGAGCCGCTGTGCCTCAGAGTTTATTCAGAGAATATTAGTGAACACAAAACATCATAAAGACCAAGAAACAAAGCCGGAATGTCAATGATATAGTTATGCAGAAATTTAAAGATCAGGTTGTAAGCTTTGAAAATGCAACTTCCTTTCCTCGATCACCCAAAATCAGAAGTTGTATGGCATTACTGCAAAGCTTGAGATGACTGTCCACCCAAACTAACAATAAGCTAAGGAAGTCCATAGATCAATAACTCAGGTGGAATAATATTTTCGATTACAACTATAACATACATCACTCTCCTTCTGGAATTATAAAACATTGTTAGAGAACCTTGTGGTTTGTCACAAAAGGTTTTTGTGGTTTGTTGAGACTAGAATAATATGTACAATATTCTGTGGACATCACTAATCATCGTCTTTTATCAAGCCAGTGGCAGCATCACGATGTTGCGATGCTATTGTTTAAATGGGAAGGCAGATTAAACTAATTACAAGGAAACACTGGAAGAAAACCTGTAAAAAGCTGCAAGTAACTCCAGATTGGTTCTCTGTGTGCTTTTAGACCAGAGCTAGTCAGTCCACTTTATAGGCACCAGTGTTTGGCTTCGCCGGATATTCAATTTTGTTTGGGTATGTCTGAAAGCTTATGGAATGTCCAATAAACTGGTTTGTGGTACACTTATATTTGAACCTTTCATGCGTTTTATTTAGAATGCAAAAATTACATGTCAAACTAAAGGAAAAAGAGGGTGAGGTATTTATCTAGTGTTTGTGATCTGAAAGCTCAAATAATGTCTCACTCATTTGATATTAGAATAATGGACTTTGTGTTCTAACAGGGCTTTAGTGAGACACATAGTGGACACTTCCAAACCAATCCTGTGCTATTTGGAATAGGTAGCCTACAGTGTGTTGATTTGGCAGGTTATGGTGCAATTTAACCTTGTATTATTTTTATTTCTTCTTCTGAATCCCAATAACTTTTATCAAAGTTGGTGGTTGTAATGCAATGATGTGTGGAACATTACAAGGGGTATGAATACTTTTACAAGGCCCTGTGCAGCAGATAGTTGTGCTTGAGTGACAGAGAAGCCAGCTCCATGGGTTTGCAGTAATGAGCTTAAATGAGATAGACCACAGCATTTACGAACTTAGCTATTGGCAAGATTCTTTAATTTTAATGTTGTCTGGACAGCGCTGAGATGAGGTCATCGGGAAAGTTGGCATCATGCAGCCACAGAAAAAAAAGAAACCTGTGTCAAATTCAAAATCAAGCTTATTGTGGTTCTGTCGTTGTAGTTAAGATTGCAGTTATTGATAATCACTGATGAGTCAGTGCACCCACAGTGTGCTTTACTCCTTCCTCAATTAGTGGGACCAGTTTGGCTAATTTAGTCTTTTGACAACACTATAAGGAGGCTTCATGTAATTTTATGCAGGAGGATAGTCAATGCTGAGACCCTATAAATTGTGTTTAAGTGGATTAATAGTGCGCTGAGCCTGTGTGAGCGAAGCAGCATGGAGAAGAAGGATTGTTCTTGCTGTCTGTTGATTAAATAGGTTGTTCTTCAATGAACAACTTATTGTTGTCTTTGTTTACAAGTAGCCGCAGGATGTTGGGAAAATAAATATAATAAAGTGATTGCTTTGACTCTTTGAATAGTTTTATGGCACATCTGTTTTCTTTTTTCTTTTTAACCTTAAAACCATCTGACAACATTTCTTTTACAATTTTTTTTTTTTTTTTTTTTTTTTACCTCTTTTGCCATTTGGTCTTGGTGCCACAGCAGGGTACTGCTTTGTTTCACAGTGTATGCAAGCTGATGTGCCTTTTCCAAGTTTCAGATGGAACTAACTTTTTGGATTAAGGTTGTACACATTCAAAGGTTTTGATGTATTCTGGCCACACCACCTCCTTTCTTGAGTTTACTCTGTTCTGCATGGTTTGTTGCAAATTTTTAATGTTGATTTCTTATGACCTTTCTATCAACAAATACTTTCTTCTTTTTTACTTCAATATAAAGGCCTAATTTGTGTAGTGCATATCTAATGGACGATGTGTCAACAAATGAATTTATCTGGGCTTTTTTTTAATCACCTCAACTCCTTCAGATTTACCCTTTGTATTCAAGCTGCTATTCAGACACTTGCCTAACTGGTCAATTTTTATGTATGCCCATGTTTTGGCAAATTCTTCTTCTTTACAAGTATGCACTAATTATTGTCAACCAGTAAAATAAAATCCAAGAGGTGTGACTGGTCTTGGAAGCCTTTGTACGTAAGGAAGCATTAAAGGTATGGTAGAGGAGAAGACCCATCCTCTCCACTTAAAAAATAAAAATGCACATGCACAACCCTGCCATGGCTCCCAAAAAGGAAAGCCTATGAAGCTAGTGTAAGAGCATGCACAAGCCCCTTTCTCCTCGTGCACGCTCTGTTTAAAAGTTGCTGTTCTCATAGCTCATACAAGCTTACTTTCCAAAAGACAATTTGCAATTTTTCCCACTATGTCAGAGTCATCACCGGTAAGTGAAAATGGGGACAAGCACGTAGGACGGCCTTAAATAAACATATCACCAGAATGATTGACCGTTAGGAGTACCACTTATTTTGATGATCCACCTGAAGAAAGAACATCATCCACTATACCTTTAATTTTGGATGGTCATATTGATCGGTGCAATGCAAAATGTTCAAAACCTTTCAAGTTTGTTTTGGGGGTTGGCTATTCTATTTACAAACTAGGTAACTTCTAAAAACGGTTGGTTGCAGTAGATTTCATTTGGGACCATTTGGGTAAATAGGGCTTTTTAGGTTTAAATTTGTGAGATGTTTAAAAAAAAAAAAAAACATGCATCATTTTTTTCTCTCCATGAGTATGCACTAATTAATGTCAACCAATAACATGAAATGCCATGCCAGGTTTGTGGTTATAATGTAAAAAAAATATGGAGAAACTCTAGAGATGCAAATACTCTTGGAAGCCTTTGTAACTAAGGGAGCATCAAGGCAACTCACAGACTGCATTAGATCTGAGACGTCACCATTGGGGGAAGGAGCAGTGTACAGACATTACACTTCATTACAATAAAGACTTGAGTTAAAATGGATTGTCCATGAAACCACTTGATCTTTATCCAGATGACTGCTGTTAAGGCGCCTCTCTCTGTTGAATGATCTACTGTAACCTCCATCCTACAAATCTACCATATATGCTCGACTTCTAAAGTAATTATGTTGTTTTCTGAATAACACATGCACAGACACTTGCCAAAAAACAAAACAAAGACAATTCTACCTGGCACAAATGAACCAGAAAAAATGTTTATTTAATCTTTCCATCCAATGACTTCTAGTTACTTGGCTTAGGATTCCTCTCAGCATAAGAAAACAGCACGGCCCCTTAGTGCTACTGCAGTTTTATCACCTGAGGTGGTTTGTCTGAATATAGAGTACCACATGTCTCATTCGAAGGGAATGGCAGGTATGTGTCACTGAGTCATAAATTTGCAACTTGCCTTCAGCGGTAATCAGTTGCCAAGGAAACCCCGAATGGGATTATGACCTTCTGTTGTGTACAGGCAAGTAAACTGTTAGAGTTGTCAACATGCAGGAGAGCAACATAAAAGATTTACTGCGGTAAACAATTTATTTTCTCATCACACTAAATTTATGTGTCTGGTGTTGGAAAGAGACACCTAGAAAAAAAATCAGTGACATTTTTTTTCATTTTCATCAAGACTTTTGAAGAATTTAATAAAAAATGTATAATTATTAGTTGTGATATAATAAAAGATAGGGAAAGTTGGTGGAATGGGTAGAAGACAAAGAAAGAAGCTGCAGAACAGAGTTCCTGGAAGGAGGGCAAATTGTTGGGAAGGTGGAGGTAGAGGAGGGGGGGTGATGTATTTAGTATGCACGGCCAAGCTGCCCCATCTGCTTAGCGCAGCAGTCCCTGTCGTATAACTGTCTGCAGGCCGTGGGCCACATAAAGAATGTCTCAGATTTGATGTAATTCTCCAAAATTAATGACAGCTTTACTCGGTATGGGCCGTGAGGGAATGATTAGTGTTTGATCGTCCATCTGATCAGTTCTCTCGACTGGCTGCAGAGAGGTGCTCCACTACATGCTGGTATGCTGCCTTTGGCGGGAACACATGCACACACATACACATACACAGAGATATACCTTTTGCCAGAGTAATTTTTCCCTCCCAGAGCTCATGTTTATGCTTGGAGACTGATTTTTGTTGTTGTTGTTTTGCTTGACGAATACAAGCCATATTGTGTTAAAAACCCAGTGTTGTTGTGAGAGGTTGCATCAAAATGAACACCCACTGCAGGGCCGTGGGGACATCCCACTAGTGATGTGACCATGTACCAGCCACTTTTATATCAGGTAGTGTAGTATTTCAAAGGAAAGTGGGCCAACCGGCATCCAATTTAGAGAACTCCAGAGGTCACATCGTGACCTTTTACAAGACACGCTTTACTGCAGCTGTGATTGGAATTGGGTATTAGTTTTTAAAAGAGATGGGGAACGGATTGCGAATTTGAGAGGAAAAAATTGATCCACTTGGATGGATTGCTGGAGTTCGAAAAGTGGAATACCTCCCCTCCTTTTAATTCAGTCGCACCTCAGAGGAACCCAACCCCCATCTCTATTTTTTCCCTCTCTTTCTCTCTTGGGCTGCTGCTTTTACAAGCGAACAGGGCATTCTGTTTTACAAGTCAGCTCGGTGGGTCTTGGTGCGCTAGCAACATTAAAATTGAACCCGTCTTATCAGTGCAAACCGTGGGGCTTTACATCAGAAGCTGTCGTGCCATCACCACGAGGCCCCTGTGTGCTTTTATGTAATGTGGTGCGGTCAAAAACCCACCGGACAATTAAAGTAGGCTGATAGATAAAGAAGTGATTGAAGACCTGGGATGTCAGATTGTGGATCATTCTGTGGATTTCAGTTGGAATTCTTGTAAGGCTACATGCACCTTTCTGGTGTTGTACCTTTATTATGCTGAGTTGCACATGGCAAAAAAAAACTAATTTCCCATCTCCCCATTAGCACTCTGGTCAAATCCCAAGCTTAATTCAGCAAAGGCTCGGGGTGGGTTGCAATCCTGCCAACACAGATTGTTTGACAGATTGGCAATCTTTCATTCACTGTGTTGGGATGTTAACCCCCCCACAGCCCCCACCCTCCAGAAAATGCAGCTCATTATAACAAATTACTTGAAAAAACACCATTAAAATAAAGAAAACTGGTTCTTGTTCAATTGCAGCTCAGTTTTTATGCCTTTTTTGCCTGTTTCAATTGTATTATCCCTCTTTTTTTCCATGCAGTGTTTTCCAAATTACTTGAACGTGTTTCCTCCCTTCCAAATCGGCATCCTCACATCTCCTTTCATTTCGCTTTTTTTCTTGGCCTACTCTTCCTTCTTCCCCCCACTGCTTTCTTTTTCTCCTCCTCATTTTATATTTTTGGCTGAGCTGAGGACCTTTGCTGTTGCAGTGACCTTTCTGGTTTTAAATTAAGCCCTGCTGCGGCGTGTCTCTCTTCATAGACCGCCAGTTATGAGCCTTCAGAGAACCGCAAAAAAAATAACGATTCTGATGAAATGGCCCTTTTAAAAACCTCTTCCAAATTCCTTTTTACATTTTTCTTACCCTCTTTCCTCCTTTCTGGTTGCATTATTATTCACTCTAATGATGAACATCCCATGGATTAGACCATGGAAAACTGTAAGAGGAAACACATACACATGCTTCACCACATGCACATCATGTACACACACTGTTGCTCGCTGCTAATGGCTACTAATCAAATGCCATGTATGTTTAAAGTGATTTATGAAAACTTGGCAGTGCTTGCTGGCAATATGATTGCTTAATCTGAAAGAGACCATTTTTCAATAGATAACCCAGTTTGTGGCCTTTTATAGGAGATCACATTTAACATTATGTGATTGATAGGCTTCTGTTAAATCAGGTTTAGATGGTAGAGCAGGCATTCTCTGCTGAGGTCATGGCACTACAGGTAGTTCCGTATCCGTCTTCGTATGTCTTATGTTGAGAAGTTCCTAATTTGATTTAGATTGACCATCGCAGTTCAAGGGAACAAAGTTAAGTTACATCAGACTTCATGAGTGCAGAGATAGATGGTGACTGTCAGATACTGGTGAGGAGAGTATCCAGACACACAGATGAAAAATAGAAAATTAAATTGTTAATATCTTGCAGAAGTCAAACAGAAAAGTCTGCATCAGCAGAATTCATGAAATACTGAAGTCTAAAAACGAGTTGACCAAAGGAAGAAAGAGGTAAGGAAGTGCTCAACTATATTAGGTCGGGAGAACTAATGACAAATATGAGAGTGATCTGTAAAGTGCAACTGGCTCAGGACATTCTGGACAGTCAAGAAACACCAGAGATGTCAAGTAACAAAGTACAAATACTTCGTCACTGTACTTAAGTACACTTTTTAGGTATCTATACTTTACTCCATTACTTATTTTTTTCCTACTTCTGACTTGTACTCATTACATTTTCACACAAGTATCTGTACTTTATATTCCTTACATTTTTAAAACAAATGTTACTTTTTACTCTTGGTTTTGCTTTTATGTTTATAAATATTTATTTCATGTGCGCCGATCATTGGCGCCATCCACATCTAGTGAAAACTAGTGTAATTGGATGAGTCATATAACACAAACACTCATTAGTTAGTGATTTTTAAAATTTGTGCTGACGGCGCCAAACGAAATCATCAGAAGGAAGCAGGTGTTCTTCTTTGCAAGATGGAGACGGAGATCAACAAGACCTCCCTCATCCTATCTCTCCATCTATCTATCTCAAAGAATTTTTAAAATAGTCGAAAAATTGAGCTTTTAATTCATATAGTGGCATCTGGTTGTTTTTTTCTTTTAAAGGTTACTTTATAGTTTTACACTTATAATAAGTTATTCACAGTTATTCACAAACGTAGGAATGATAAAAGGTATGTCAGAAGGATACAACCGTTTTATTAAGGAACTGCATTTATAAAAAAATAATTGTTATAAATAAGATTAACTTGCACTAATTTCCAATTGAACAAGAACAAGGGTTCTCCTACGCTTAGTTATAGGTTAACATACTTTGTGAAAGATCTTTATCCCCTTGCATCAGGGGTGTCAAAACCTCTAATATTGTGGAATATTGCACTGATTTTTGTTCATCAGCAAAACATACATGACTATTATTTCAACAATGAGAAACAAGTGTCAACTACTGAAATGAAGATCAATCTCTGAAAAACAAAAAACATGACAGGTGTGAAAATCAACTTTCAATACCTTTTGTGGCATTTGTGAAATAAGAATAATTTTGAGTTGCTAAGAACACATGTAACCAACGTAATGATTAACATCTGTAAAGCGTGACCTGTGTTATCATTGAGATCTGTTCACTGAGGTAGGATCTTTTAAAAATTGACAGGCAATGGTGGGCATGACCTATAAGCTTTGGCATCAAGACAGGGAGCAACTGATGGAAAATATTTCTATCATATGCCTTCACTTTAATGGGCAAAGAAACTGTCATGGCAGGCCAGTTCAGCACGCGGGCCACGTTGACATGCCTCTAAAACAACCACCAGCCATGTGATGTCATCTGCTGTGAGGGCTAGACTAGCTCCTCTTTGCTCTTTGTTAAAACAGTGGGTGGCTGCGTTAGGACACAGTTTTAATAATGAACTGTTATTTTTGGTCCTAGATACTCAGCAGCACTATAGAAGGACATTTGTCTGGTACATTTTTTGTTTGGTCGGACAAAGATGAGCATTTGGCTAAATAGCAGAAATAAAATTAAAGAGGCAGGTTCTGTATATGCTGAACTGATTTTCAAAGGCCTGGTGGCTGCACGTCTTATAGGACAGAGTTTGCCTATTATAGGATTCTGTCAGACTTGAAATAGTTTATTTCTATTTGGGGAGGTGGACCCGTTTATGTCATGTAAAAAATGAATAGCTTATTCTGAGTTTTTGAGGGGTGGAAGTTTTTCTTTTGTTTTTTCTTTTGGGCTGTTGTGTATGAGTGTATGTATCTATATTACTTACGAGTATTTATTGTAAATGAAACATTGGAGCAATAAAGAGAGTCCATGGTGCTGTTATGGTGCCTCAGGAACCTCATATTTCCACTCTTTGCAGCATATCAGTGAGTTTTGGAGATTGGTTTTCTAACTGTTTTGTTATTGCTTAGAATCATGACATGGATAAGTTTATTATCCATATCATCCATTACATTTCTTGGTTTGTTAAGATCAACACACAAACGCCGTAATCACAATTATTACAACTATTTCTTGGGAATTGTTTCTGGTGTTAACAAGTGAGGAGCTAATCCCATTATTTAACGTCACATCACATTGTACATATATGTATTTCTTGTATATGTATGTATATATATATATATATATATATATATATATATATATATATATATATATATATATATATATATAT
>NW_015150469.1:1797146-1807428 GCF_000732505.1 Cyprinodon variegatus
GAAAACTGGATTAGGAAAAGTTTTAAAAATTAAGTTTTCTATACTGTTAGAGAATAAGTAGAAATGGGGAACAACTGCAATGAGTTATCCCTACTTCAGTTAAAAGTGTACAGTGTCTCTTAACTCAATTTCTAAGTTATCCTTGGTTGATAGTAGTAGGATTTGATAAGGAAAGCAGAGATCTGAGTCAAAATCTATGACTAACTAATGTTAATACTATTCAAAAATGGTTGCAGAATTATGTCGGTGTGTGACGGCCCATTGCTATAGAATAATAAATCACTTAATTATTTTTGCTTTATTAAAAACATTTTAGGCATAAATTACAAGTTAAATATTTATACAGCAAAAGATAAAAAAAAAAAAGAACTATCATATATGGTTAAAAATATATATATGTTCACATTTACTTAAGTTTAATTTATGTTTTAGTCAACTAATTCTGCAATCACTATTGTTCATTTTTATTCCTATTTGCACTCTTGCTTTTGTTTACTTTATCTTATCCATGTTGTTATTTTTTATTCTGTGTTTTGTTGCCAGTTTAATCAACCAACAATCCTTTATTTCTTTTGACCCTTCCACTTCCACTATAATGGTGACCAAAGTACTTAACAAAATCAATATTTAACAATAAAAAACAAAAGGGCAAAATAAAAAGGTACATGATAATCAGGCTAAAAACACAGTAGATAAAACTAAGGGGATAAAACAAGGTAGATAAACCTGGAAGCGCCACCACATCTTAAGCATTAAATGCATACTGAAAAAAGTACTGAGCTTTGATTTATTAAGGCCAATTTCAATTATAGATTTTAGTGGAAGCTGATTCCTTAGTTGAGGTTTGAGCACAGAGAAAGCTCTGTCCTCCAAACATTTATACTTTGTATGTGGAGTAATGAGTAAATCTGAATGCCTGATCTAAAGACCTGATGCAGATAGAAAACCGTAATTACTCTAATAACTAAGATAGGCAAGAAAGGCTTTAAAACAAATAATAAAAGTTTAAGTTATATTCCAAAACGGCACAGAAATAAAGAACATTAAAGCCAAATAAAACAGTTGTAGCGTGTTTCTGTCTGGGAGTGTGAATTAAAGAATGAGATTTTAAACAGGTAAGAGGTGACTTAAGGATGATTGGGGACCCACAAAAGAAGGGCGATTCAGAAATCTATTTTAGAAACAATAGAGACGTAAATAAAAAGCCTTCTTCATCATGTCACAAAAATTTGCAAACAACTTGACCTTAGTCAGAAGGCAAATATGTAAAAAGTCACACTAAACTACTGAGTTGATTTATTCATAACTTTTTATTCTTATTTTTTTTTTATTTAAACCCTTCTTGTAGATGAACCTTAGTGTTTCATATAGTTGCTGCTTTAGCAGTTCCAACTCCAAAGTCAATGGCAGTGATGAAGTCAAATAAAACAGAATCTGTTTTTTATTTGTTCAAAAACAAATCTGAGTGCAAAGATGCAGTCAAAGAAACAGTGTTCATAAAGGTAAATGATCGATTGTATTATCTGTATAGTATTGGATTTTGCATGCTGCTGGTTAATGATTGGTCTAAGTGGCAACATTTTCAAGAAAAGAAAAAAAGCAAATGGACTGAAATGGAATTTTTTGGCATCTCACACAAAGAAAGAGCAGCAGGGATCAGGTAAGAGGAGAAGCTATATAAAGCTTGCCAATTAATTGAACTTGTTATGAAGGCTAGGCAAGAGGAAAGAGGGTTCCACAGCATTACTGACATTCAGAAGCCCCAGATGAAGTCAATGGGCAGAACAATGTCATTATAAAGCAATAATATGCCAGGAAACATTTGTTTACAATTTATAGACTGCAAGAGTAGTTTGGTGTGAATTTAAAACCCTTAAACTTTATATTTAAACACTTAATTTAATTTAGACTGTAGTCTGAAAGTTTTTCAAAGTATATTTAAACACTACATAAAGAAAAAAGTGTTGCAAGATCATAGCAAGCTGGGCTTTACTAAAGGATCAATACACACATACTGAACATGCAGGATGAGGCAGATTGGTCATCTGGAATAAGGGCACAAACACTTTGACTGTGAATATTAATGCTTCTATATGGGCTGCATCTAACAAGACACAGAGGTGATTTCTGGGGGCTATCTACTAAGGTGCACCTTGTATCCTTGGTAACCTTAATGAGTTATAGGCCAGCCCAGTTAAAACATGTGTGGTATTACTCCATTCCAGCGTGTGTTCCCCCGGCTGTCTATGAATCACTGATCTCATCAAACTGGTTCTCTCTCTCTGTCTCTTTTCTCTCCTTCTTACATCTTTTTCTCTCCCTCTGCTCTCCTCCCCCCTCTTAGCTGTCACAGTCCAGTCCCCTGGAGCGTCCGTCTGGGATCTGCCAGGCTCATCAGTAAGGAGAGGAAAAGGCTAACAGGGAGACCTCGCTGGCTGTAAATCTGACCAGGCAGGGTGGGGGACCTGCAGCAGCCATACTTCCACTGCCCCTCCAGTATGTTTGGGATGTCTTACTTGCTTCAACAACAGCAAACAGACTCAAAAGGCAATTTATTGTCTGTCGATTCTACAACCCAAATAACTAGATTTTACTGAACTTTTTCAGGTTGAAACCATCAAGTTTAATGTGTTGTTCTTGTCTTGTTTGAAAGCACTTCCATAACGAGGAGCATATTTTCATCTTTGGTTGTTTATTTCCTAGAAAGGGACCGGCAACAAATGTTTGGTGCTAAGGAGAGTGGGAATTGTTGCGGTAATGGTCATAAGTGAGACATAATATTTAATTAAATGTGCTATCTTGAGGTAATTTAGTCTGATAGTAGCCATTAAGTCATGGGAGCCTAGTACGGATCTCGACTGCAATGCAGTGAATTTGGGCCCCTTCGCTCTCATACATGCATCTAGTTTGGTGCGATACTATTCCATACTCAGAGACACACACACCCTCCCTCTCCTTATCTGAGAAATAAGCATTTTTACAGAGTTTGAGCTGTAAAAGGAGAGGAGCAGATAGCCCATAAATCTAGCCATAAAAACGTTAAGTTGTCAGATGTGCCATCAGCTATCAATCGTGTGCGGTAAGCTGATGAAGGGGAAATAGGTGATAAAAAACAGCATTTTAGGGAAATTATGTCCAGTCTTCCATTTGCGAAGTGCTGCAGTCGCATCCCTGCAGAATCTTAATGATGGGGCTGGTGTGGCCAGGGGACGGTTCCTAGCCGTGACAGTGAGGAGGAGCACACCCTAGTGGGAGGGTGGGATACGGAGGAGGCAAGGCGAGGCATCACAAAGCGGGAGCAGCGTTGTAGAAAATTATACAACTACCATAAATCACTTCTGCACTACCGTTTTCCCCCTCGCCCTGCTTCTTTCTTGCCCCCCCTACTCCTCACACACTCTTTGCCTCTTTCTCTGTTTCTTCCTGCATTTCATGACTGTACATCTTCCTCTCCTTATTTGCACTCCCACACCAGAAGGTATCCCTGGCTTTCCGCCCTTTCATTCTCGTGGTAGTCGCTGGCAATGGGCTTTGTTTTTTTAAGATACTGTCGGTTTCCTCAATATTACACTTTTTGTCCATTTAGAGTTAATTTACGACTTGGTTTGTTTACATGCTTTCTTTATTGATTTTGTTTTTGTTGCCCTGCTAGGATTTATCCTCCTTTGCACGGGACAGTATTAGCAGTCTTAGAAATTGACCTGTCTATCTGAGATGGCTCACCCTGAAATAAAATAAAAAAAACATTGTGGTTACAGCTTATTTCCTCCTTTATCAGCCAACTCCATGGCTAGAACATCTCACTATGCTTTTATATCCAAAGACATTTTATTGCAAGCTTTGTCTCCAGACCGAGCAGTACCTCTTTGCAGTTTTTTCACCAACTTAGTGAAATAGACTGTCTCATTGACGTCACTGTGAGGGTGTGGAGGTGTATAGCCTGGATAAGTCATGCTATGGAATCATATAAGAGAATCTCTCCTCAATGAATTAATTAATGCCTTCATTGTATGATCTTTGACTCCCATTTATTCTGAGGTCATTTGTTAATTAATTTGAATTGTCCTACACGCTCTAGTTTTGCTTCAGTGGTCTTGGCTGAGTGATGTCATTCTGCACTGGGCAGACTAAAAGCACCATGAAATTAGCACAAAGATAGGGTGTTTTGCAGCCTGCATGCTCAAGAGCCAGCATGCTGTGCTCTTTGTTCATTTCGCAACCCAAGGTAAGCACCTAATATTAATTCTGCATTTATCACTTTCAAGTGAAACATCAAACTGGTTGAGATTACAGAATTAAACTTTTTCATCCAAAACTTTAAACCTAAAGTTGCTTGTCCTCATTTGAATGGATCTCTGGAATTTTGATCCTTTATTCTCACATGTTTTTTTTGCTGATAATACTACAGCCTAGTGCTGTGCTAGGGTCTGTGCTGCCACCCTTAGTTAAACTGAGGTACTGTAATGCAGCACTCCATCTCCACAGCATCAGTATAGGTGCCCTGTTTTGCAGTTTAGTCACATAGCTTGTGTTTTTGCGACAGAGGGTAGTTTAACAACACATTGAACGTTACTGCATTACAGCCAGAGTAACAGTGAATATGCACACTTTATGTAAGAAAGAAAGCAGTTTTCAATACATGCTGCCCAAAGTGTGTTTCAGAACTTCAATTTATTTATTTTATTTTTTTTTACAAATGATCTAATTAATCATTTAATGTGTTCTCTTTGCATGTTATCTGGTTATGTATAGATGTAAGAGTTTTCATTCAGACAAAGAGAGAGGCCAGCAATTGTAATTTGCCAGAACCCATAAACATGGACAGGGAACGCTCTAATCCAGGGGTGTTCACTCTGGTGCTCAAGACCCACTATATTGTGAGTTTTAGGTGTTTCCCTGACTCCACTCCTGAATTAGAAAAATGGGTGAATAACAGACCTCTGCAGCCCTTGGTAACTGTTCGGAAAGGACTAAAATACTTTTATTCAGGTATCCTGGATTGGAGACACATGTAAAACATGCAGGACAATGAGTCCTGAGGACCAGGTTTGAATAACCCTGCACTGCAACGCCAGATAATTACAGCAGAGTCAGACTGATGGCGAAACCACAAAATGGGTTAAGTAAAATTCACAAAGAATTTCCCTTATAGTGCAACATGTATGAATGATCATGTATGTTGTTTATCACAGTCACGGCTACCATGTGAAGCATCAATAAACAAACTGTTCAAAAAAATTAACACAATTTCTATGTGTAGTATTGCAGTATAATTGCACAAGATGAAGTAAAATATGTAATCAAATAGGAGGGTTTTAAAGGGGAATTTGTACTTTACAGCAGCATTTATGTCTATGAGGCTCTGACTGTATGTAATGACTGGGACCTCATCAGCATAGATATATCATCCAAATACCCGTGGAAACATGAAAGAAGCCGGTCAGTATGTGTAAGAGGGATTTGATTGTTGTAATGCTAATAAAGATTATGAAGAAGGTTCTTCATGAGCTTCAATATGAGAGGAATGAACATATCTTTCTTTTTCTTCTTGTATGTATGACTTTGAAACACACACATATCAATAAAAAAAAAAAAAAAAAAAATATATATATATATATATATTTTTTTTTTTTTTTTTCATATATATATGTGTGTGTGTGTGTGTTTTTCAAAGTTAGGCACGCAAGAATAAAAATGTGGGAATAAATTAGAATGTGAAAGGTATTTAAAAAGACAAAACCTAAAAAAAAAACCTTTGCATCATGGAATTAGGCTAAAAACCCTCAATATTAATTAAAAAGCTCAAAATTATATTACGGTTGTTAATTTTCACATTTCACAAAATAATGCACAAACAACATAAAACTACTAAACTACTAAATTTGAATGAAATTAAAATGTTTCCTTAGTAATAACGTGATGAAGAGTAGCAAATAAATGAAGGTAAAACAAAGAGGCAGACTCTTGCAGACCTGCTCTGTGCTAGTCTGCTGCAGGGAGTGGTTTTCTAACTTGTGACATTTTAGTGCAATTACAACTGCATCTGCCAGGGGGCAGGCAAATACACACATTGAGCTGCTAAAAATCACAGACACTGTTTCTTTACAGATCTCCATTCTGGCTTTTGCAGTTATGTTGCTGTTTCTGATCTTCTATAGAAAAAATCTAAAGAGAAGCAGTTTTATTTTTATCTACTATTTAAAAAGCTATATAGTTGCATCCACAGAAAGAACATTTATCCACTCTCTACAGTAACAGCGCCAGCAACACGTCATTGAATATAAAATGTAAAGCAGTAATTTTGCACCAGTAAAACAGTTGGAGTTGGACTAATGTAATTTAGTTTGCCACATCGGTTGTTTTTACTTCTGGATCTTTTTATGAGTAATAAGAAAAGATATATAAACATTATTGCATTTTTAAACAATGCAGCTTACAAAGCTTTTTGCCAACTGTTTACAAAGTGTTTTTCATCCTATGAAACTAAACAATAAATCATCAATAATCCATGAAAAATAAGGATTCTTTTTAAAAAAAACATTTCTTCCAGTGTTAAATTTTGTTTTTATGATGGCATAAAAATACTGTTATGTGTTGCCTGATACTTTGTTTCTGTCCTTTCTGCAAGTCTGGTGCTGGTGGGTTAAAAAGCGTTGTGCATTTGATCTGCAGGGATTTGCAGAAAACTACGCTAATTGCAGAAATGTGAGTGCATTGCAGATCTAGGTATATGTCTGTTTGTTCATGCGCATTTAAAAGCTGAAACTTCCTTCACAGACTCAAGATAACTTTTCATTTCTTTTTCTGTCCAAAGAAGAAAGGTAATCATTTTTTCCCCCTTTTTTTTAACTACCGTGTTAAAAAGAACACCTGTAACTTGACACACGGCCCTCTCTACCCCAAATGCCAGTGGCATCTTTATGACACATGGGAATGAGAACACATGGCTAAATAGATAGCTTGTGCACAGACCTGTCTTTCACTCAAGCATTCTCTTGGTTTCAAACAAAACCCGCATTTGAACATCTAAGTGGACGGAGGCCATTTTGGTTTGGCCTTATGTTTGCATAGTCCTGGGATTGTGCAGGCGCTTGCGGGGGAGGGGTGAGTGACTGCAGCTACCCTGAAGAGTCCTGTTAATGTTTTAGTCATCCTGGTGCCTCTGGGCTGGGAGACGGATTCAGTCAGAAAGCATTTGAGCCCCTCAGGTCCTTGGAGTGATTTACTGCGTATTTGGACATCTGCAGAGAGCTCTTGCACCTTGACACACACACTCCCTTTCCTCTCTCTCTGCCTGTACCTCTTTGCAGCAGTAAACCTTTGGAATACTCTCTCATACTGAGTCATCTTCAAGTTATTCAAGGTAAAATCATGTCCTATCAACTACTGCTTCTGTAATCCAGCTCTCTTTTACCCTTATCCCACCCATCGTACCTGATTGTTTTTATCAGCTTTAAAGGTTGTGCACCAGACTCAGCCACATCCCTTTTATCCTGGCCTTGAGACTCAGAACTACCCTTCCTACTGTGTTTCTCTGAGCACGTCTTGATCACCAGCTGCTTAAATCAATCCACCTGTCAGGTGTTTGGCAGTCATCTTGCAACTGGGTAGCTGCCTACGAAAAAAGAGATCTCTATCAGAGGAGGATACACATTCAAAAGCAAGTGTAAACAACTGATAAGCAGTGGGCCATTTCTCACCCTTGGTAGATTTTCTTTCTTGCCTATGAATTGGACAGAAAGGAGAGGGCGTTGGTGGTCATCCATAACAGGTTTGTGTGGGGTGGGTGGCGCAGGCTGTGTGGCATGTGCTAAAGCAGGGATGACCTGAGGCCCTCTGTCTCTGCAGCTTAGAGCTCAGAAAAAATATGGTATCATTAGCATCTGCATCTCTATTACTGAGAGCGCGGCCGGAGAGGCCTGAACCTATCTGGTATGCAGAGTTTAGGAGGCACGCAGACAGGATAATTGCTGGGCAGAAACCGTCCACAGCTCCAGACTTTCAAGTGCTTGATGCCTTTGAGCATTTTACACCCCAAGTGGCTGAATAGCCCCCAGGAAACAAGGTCTGCGTTGATTTATGGCAGGGCTCTTAACTCTTTTGTTTCTTAAGACCAAGGACAACTTAATAAGCAGCCAAAGTCTAAAAATAAAAACCAGTGTTATAGGCAACATCGATCAAGTTATTTCTTGGTATTTAAAGCAATGTAGCACAGGAGTAAACACTTATGATGTGCTGCGGGTTTCACTATCCGGTTGTTTTCTGACTTGTTTGGCAGCCTTTCATAACCACAGCAGCCTCTCCTGTCAGCGATTAAATAGAAGAACAGAGTGTTCTGTTTTGAGGTGTATTAAGATCAGAAAATTTGTCAGGCTTCGTCTTGAACTTTAAGAGAGAGGGGAAAAAATTAATGATGTGCAGCACTTGCATGCCACTGCAAACATTCCACAACAGTCCAATACAAATAATGGGAGTACAGTTTTCATCATATTTCCTGACATAATATATATTTTTCTAAATATTGCAAATGTTGCAAAAATGAGTTGAAAATATGTTTTTATTTCTGAGCCCCATTATTTCTGTTACCTCACATATGTCTTGATTTTTTTTTTTATCATGAAGGTTGTATAATTATTTCCAGATGGCAGTCAGCTGGCATCCTAATTTATCTAGGTGTAAGTCAAAGCATATTTACAGTGAAATGTGATGTCTTGCATTGAAGGTATTAATTGCTGCACAACAGATTTGTGGAGATGGCTCACTGATCGAAAGCAAAGAAAATTTTAGTCTGATCATTTGATTTATACAAATGAGTATCCTTAGCTGAATTTCCATGTGATAAGTTTTGTATTAATAAGAACAAGGACTTCACAATTTTGCATTACAGCCCTAAACTCCAATATATTCTGACTGTTTACATGCCATTGCAGAGCAACACACAATTGTGTACTAACTGGGAAATAATAAATAACTTTTGAATTTTTTCCCCCCATAGAAAATTAGAGAAGTGATGCTTAATTTTATTAGTCTTACTCAATCCACCACCTTTAGAAGTCTCCTGGTCAGTATATAGAGACCACCTCTGTAATTGTATATATTTATAGATTTGGATATGCAGGCTTCAGAGGTTGTTAGTGAACATTAGTGAAAACATAGAACTATACAAATTGTACTTGAAAAGAAAAGTCAAGGATAAATTTGCAGAGTAGTCTAAAGTGGGGGAAGGTTGAAAGCCAATATCTGAAACATCCAACATTCCATCCAGCTCCAGGTCCTTCTACTAGCTCCAGATGAGAATGACATAAGATAACTCTAAACCCACAAAGATATTGATTTCAGTGTAAGATAAGGTGTTGAGCAATTGGTGCATTAATAGGAGAACCACCTAAGCTACAGAGATTTATAACTAAAGTTGACAAATCACATGAAAAGACATGTATTAACAGTTTACTTGCAAAAGTCTGATTTTAGTACAGCGGCAAAAAAAAAAAGCTATTGCTCAGTGAAAACCTAAAGGAATGAGTATTCAGCATGCCATAAGCCATGTACATGTAGGAAACTTGTGTAAATTTGTTTTTTGGTGTTTGGTTTTACCATTTTAGTTTAAACTTGTTTACATCTATAACAGCTTTGCTCAAATTAAATCTGGAATATCCATCCATCTCAACAAAACACTGCGTAGACCTCTAAGGTATGACTTAAGGTATGCTAAACTGTAGCCAGCAGACATTTCTTGCCAGTGCTATAAATGCCCAGATGTCAGTACCTAAGCAAGTTAGACATGGGGAAAACGGATTAAGATAGCCAGAGAATTATTGATGGATACACAGAGTAGAGACAGCTAATGAAATATATACTTGCTTTGAGTTTTGTATCATTTACCTCCAACTGTAATATTCAGACCAGAAATTCAGCAGGGTATCCCCATTCTGCTTTAGTGGAAAACTTGAAGCAAAACAGTTTTACAAATCTAAAAATTAATGCCTTAACTGATCTGTACCAAGACCATAAAGAAACAGTCACATAAGCATTGTCAGAGTATACTTCTTGGCCTTAATGCTACTTTCTAGCGGGGAACCCCTAGTGAAAAAAAAGGAAAGGACTGTTAAAATGGCCCATGTTGACATACGTGAAGTCTTGACTAGAGGAAATTATCCTTGATGTGGTGACATTGAATGAAATATTTGAAAATAATTATTAAAAAGGAAAATATTAATCAGGATAGGAAAGAAATAGGTCCAAGGTACATTCTATTTAGTCAGGAATTACTTTTTGAACACCC
>NW_015150469.1:1807519-1813916 GCF_000732505.1 Cyprinodon variegatus
TAGTGGTTGGATTAAAGATATTTTTCCCCGTTTTTATGGACTTGATGACCATTGTATATAAATGTACTTAAACAGTTATTCACAAGCAAAAATTAAAGCTCCAGACATGGGTGTGTGCCCCTACAGACAAAAAACACCCACTGTAGTCAAGTAAAAACAACTTCTACAAGGAGAAGTATAAAGAGCTTGTTAAATGACTGTTAGTGGTTAAGTCATGAGAGGTACAACAGCCTCACAGAAAGCGGAGAAACACCGCAGAAAGTCACTTTTATTCACTGCTTTTTCAGTTTTAGGTGACTCATAGGATCTGTGCCAAATCCAATCATAAATAAACAGATCTACTCCCACAAAAGTTTAAAACAAGGAATTGCAGTGAAATAATTCCCAGCTTTATTGCTCAACTTCTAGATACAAAAACTGACAGTAAGTGACTGTTAAATAAGATTAAAAAAATACTTTATTGATTGTAAAAGTTCTAATAAAGACAACCTTTATTTATGAGTTACGATGTGATGAAAAACTGTGAAATGCAATGGCTCATGAAATACCTATAAATACTCAAAACACAGCTTAGATATTGTATTATGGGTTTTTGTTAGGCCTTATTTTAAAGAGTTATACACAATTAAGTATACTATACACACTTGTCAGTCAAACTGTGATGTTCTTTAAGTTCAGAAGTTAGAGATCTTGAAGTTCTATGTATTTTATAGGCTGTTTAGCAGTGTTGTGTTTAAAGCTCATATTTTTATTTATACATCTAATCTGGAACATCAGCTCTAATGACCCACTACAGAACAAAATATTTAAGTTAAACACTTATTTGATATTCTCTAAAATTGAATTGAGGAAAAGCGGCAGTAAGAAAATGGTATTATTATCCATTTCAGATTAGCTGTGCTTTTGAAATTATTTCTGTTTGCTTGATTGCAATTTGTCTCTTATCTTGCAATCTTCAATACCATTTATTTCGTTATTTTTTCCCCATCTATATGGTTTAGGTCAGATGTTTTTCAGTATCCTTCTACATGCTTTCATTCTGGAATTTTACCTGTAAATTCCTTTACTGAGCCAGGCTTTTTTAAGTGAAGTCGCTCCCACACACCTCTATACTGTAGGTCTGCCTAAAGATTTTCAATAGGACTGAGGCTTTATGATGATGACCACTCCAAAACACTGACATTGTTTTTCTTATAGCACTTTAATTTGGCAGAACACTTAAGGTTTTTCTTTCAGAACACCATTTTGCATTAAACCTTTAAGTTTATGCCTTTAGAAGTGAGGATGGTTGTAGTGGTAGCAGGGGTCCTTATGGCCATTTTATTTTTCTGTTGGTCCATGTTTGCATTGATTTTGGAGGAACAGTTTTTTCTTCTCCTAGATGCTTTTCTTCCCACGTTGTACAAAAATTCTTAGAAGAAAACATATATTACACCGTCTTTTGCTTTAGGGTTGATATAAATAAAAAAAAAAGCTAATCTCTGAGAGTCATAACCTGCCTACGGTATGATTACCATTTCCATGGTGTCATATCTGAAAATAATTGTTTATACAGATAAACCAGACTCATCAGTAATTGTTGTTATAGCTTAGCTGCTTTCTATCAAATTTTTCAAGATCTTGCAAAAGGATGCACACATTTTCAAATTGTTGCCTTAAAATACATCCATACAATAAATGTGTCTCCAGCTAAATAATCTTTGGGAAATGTGTCCATACATACTCATTTTGTTATTTCCAAATTGCTTAAAAAATATTTTTGTTCATTAAACCTTCTTATTTTTAACAAGCTAAAATATTTTAGTTCTAATTGAAGTTATAGAGGATGATATTTTATGGATTATCTAAATAAGTGGTCCTGCCAATTGTCATCATTCTGGTGATATGTTTACATAAGGCCGTCCACGTATTCGTCCCGTTAGCTATCTATTTCTGCGCTTGCACACTTTCAGGCGTATTTATGTGGTGAGCTATGGTTTCAGACAGTCACTGAAGCTCACCTTTCTCACCACAGTTCTTTGAAAATGGGGGAGGGTCATAAGAGAAAATGTGTCTACGAAGTGTATGAGAAGAAAAGAAAGGCCTCCGAGGTGGCAGATATATCCAGGAATGTTTTAAGTGGAGAGCTCTACTCGCAAAGCATTATGGGATTTGCTGTCACAGCGGGCCGCTATCGCCATGGTTGTCGCTACCCAACAGCGGCGACTTATAACAAAGATGGCGCAGGCACCGCTTGGTGGAGGAGGAGTTACGTGACCAACGGAGCACAAGTCAGTGATAATTTGTCTGAACGGTCAATTAAATGAGTTCACTATAATGTCCACTATATAGTCCCCACTCTATACAGTATAGTGATTGAGGGTTTTAGGGGTTAGGGCGGACCTTCGGGCACAGTAAGCTTGTATGATCTATGAGAACAGCAACTTTTAAACAGAGCATGAATGAGGAGCAATGGGCCCTGCTCTCTCACGTGCATTTTTTTTTAAAGTGAAGAGATTGGGTCTTTTAAAAAATTTGCGAAAATCCTCCACAATAATGTTTCTCATTATTGTGAAAATTAGAATTAAGTAGAAATGAGAAATAAGTAATCCTAACTGAAATTAGCAAAATATTATGTTTGACACACTGCTGTTACAACTGTTAAAACTAAGGAAAATAATATATTGCTCTTTATGTTGGATAGCCTACACATCGTCTTTATGCCTGACTTAAAGTGGAACCCATAATCAGTTCCTGAATCTGTACTTGTTTGTCCTAAGTTTGCTTTTTTTTCCAAGTGGATGTCTTTCCATCAGTACAGTAAACCAATAAAACTAAAGAGATCAACAATGCTGATTTATGTTCCCCACTGCAGCTGGGTTTGGCGCTCCTGCATGCATTTACAACCTTCAACTCTCTCTCTCTCTGTATATGTCTCAGTGTCTGTGTCTCTGTCTGACACAATAACACACACACACAAACACACACACACTCCCTCTCTCTGCACATCATTTTTAAGAAAACCTCGAACATTTTGATTGGCTTCTGTGCACTACAGCCTTGCTTAAAGGAGCTTTGGGATATTATATGACATTTTTAAAAGATTCACACATCCTGCTTATTATTAGGGAATCCTGGCTTTAAAGCATTTTTTCTTTTTGCTCAATTTGTTAATCTTTTATATTAAGAATAACAACAGTACTTGATTGGGGGTACAATACTGCCCATGCAGCAGTTAGGACCTCCCAGGGTAGTTTTAAAAATGGAGAAGAAAAGTCCAAGATCCAGTGTGAAGAAACTGCAGATACTTATATAGCACTTAGAATACATTGGCCTTCACTGAAGATTGTCAATATTGATATTAGTGCTATTCTTACGGCTGATTTATACTCAGAAACCAGGTGGTCTGCGTGTGTGTTGCAGCTAACGCAGATATTTCCCCGCCCCTTCCGCAGACACTCTGGTGCACCTCTTCGAAATTGTAGGTGACCACAGACAGGAAGCCTCTGATTGGCCAAATCTACATCCGCTCCACTCTATGCATATTTCCTATTTGGTACCCTACCGGCTTATTTTGTTTGTATGACCGCCATTGTGGAAAACGACTTGTGAAGATAAACCAGCCACAGTAGAAGCGCGAGGTGCATGTGAATGCTGGGACCCTTTTTCCACCTGGATACCTGTTCTTTTTCGCCCTCATGTCCCTCCGTTGTCGCACAAACTTGCCCCTTGCGTATTTCCACTTCCTCACTGCTTCGGCCGTATCTAGACCCAAGCTAGTCGTGATTATCCTTCTTGTGTTGTGGCCTGGAATAACATAGCACAGACCATGCTTCAAAACTGGGCATATATAAAAAATATCTGAGTCATACCCGCAACAAGCTCACTGCGACACACTGCTGTGGGAGTATAACCAGCCCTTTAGTCTCGATTTCAAATGACATTATGCATAGATTGACTTTTGAGATATATAGAGCAGAGGGCACATTTTTCCATCACAGCTGCTAAAATCCAGACGTCTACTCAAGCTCATATTTAATTTGGGGCTTATCAATAATGCAGTTAGCTGGAAAGTACCATTATAATGTGTCTAAAATGTGTTCTTTCCAATGATAAAGTTTTAGGATACAACTTTTTTTATTGAAATATTTCTCACCTTGGTGATGTGTTCCCGTTTCGTTTGGAAATTAAACAAGTTTTCTTTTTCGTTGATGTTCTGATAGGAGACTAAGGAGGAATTTCTAGAAAGCATCAGTTAATTAATATTGATTGGTCTTTGACCATGCCAAGTTGATTCTTTTCCATGAGGCATTGCAGGATGGTTGAGCTTGTTCAGGCTCTATTATGTAGCTATATTTTGCCATCATCTGGCTCTCTGGTAGTTCCACCAGACTGCTGGCAGTTCTAAGACAGACTGAGCTCTGCCAATTAAGAAGGGGTCATAGAAATTCTTAGTGCTTATTTTTGTTCTTGTTATTTAGATCTGATGGTATCTTAATAAGATGTTTATTGAGTTTTCAAATAAAACAACAGGTATTCTACTTATAGAAAATGAATGATTGTTGTTGACAAGAAGTTAAAAGAAGTTTAGCTTGATTTAGGTAACTGTCCAAGCTAAAATAGTCTAACCGTTTAGCTACTGAGCACAGCTAACCACAGCACCACCCAGCTCTACCCCTTTATACCATGGTCTTGCAGTTACTTTGGTCACCATAAATCAGTTTTGTTATCAATCAGGTAAAACTTTATTGATCATTAGACATGCTAACACTACAGCTCGTCCCGATGGACCCTGCATTATGCTGTTTTCGTCGTCCGGGTACCCACAATGTTATACTTCTTGTATACCATGTATCTTAATGTCACTGACATGCAGAGGGATCAAGGAGATGTGACCACACGAGAAGATCTGGTACCTACACCGTCACTTCTGTGCAAGCTGACACAGTTTAAAATTGTTTGCTATTTAAATGTCAGTTAATATTAAGTTTCTTGACAATTATCATGGCTGCAAATCATTTCTTTGTTGATGGACCAGATTAATTATTTATCAAATCAAATGTATTTATTGCAAGAAATGAATTCATACAGAACATAAAAATTAATGGAAACATATAATAGAAAAAAAGACTAGGTGTACAGCTATAGAAGATAAAAAAAACAGCATACTGCAATGTGCATCAACTGCTGCTGTTCTGCAGCACCACGTCCATCAAGCTCTGCCCCTAAAAGCCTCCACATACTCTTTGGGAAATGTGTCCACAAACGTCTGTGGAGAGTCCGTGTGTATTCGAGGTAGACTGCCCATTACAGGTGCGTGCAATGCCATGTACGTAGTGTCTCACTTAACTGCTTGGTGGGAAAGTACTTCTCGCCAGAAACAAGTTTTCATACCGACCTGTTTTAAATGTGACACCAAGCTGACAAGGATTTGAAATAGCTGGCAGTAACACACTGCTTAGAGCAGTCAGTCGCAAAGATTAGCAGTGTCTCAGCCACTCTCTTTGCTTCAGTGCCAAGCAGGGGCAGATTTAATTAATATTGGGCCCTAGACAGGCAGGGGGGCCTCTGAATTGAGAAGACGACACATAAAACAGACCCATTATACAGATACAGAAATTTTAATAGAATAGACATACAGTTTTGTCGTTTGCCGTTTTGTCTGTCTCTTGTTGTCCCTTTTCTTGTTGTTTTCCTCTCTATGTTTTGTACTCAGCTGACTTTTCATGCTGTCTCAAAAGGAATGGAAGATTTTTTCCAAGCACTAAGCTCACTTAGCTGATTGCTCCTTCCTGTTTTTCCAAAAAGGCAAAAGTAAATAACAGTCCTTCTTTTGGTAAATGGCCTGTACTTATATAGCACTTTCTCAAGTCAGGAGACTTGACCAAAGCGCTTTACACTACATTCAGTCTTTCACCCATTCACGCACACAGTCACACACTGATATTGGCAAGCTACATTGTAGTCACAACTGACCTTGGGCTCACTGACAGGAGTGAGGTTGTCATACACTGGCACCACCGGGCCTCTGACCACAAACAGTAGACAATGCATGTGAAGTGTCTTGCCCAAGGACAAAACAACAATGAAAGCCAAAGCCAAGACTTGAACCATCAACATGTCGATTTCAGGGCAAACTCCTACACCCAAAGCCACTATCGCCCAGGAGGTAGAGTTACAAATCTACTCAGTCTGGAGAGCAGAGTTTGGTGCTTTTATATGTTTTCACCAAAGTCTCCAGTAGCAGAAAAAAGCTGCTTGAAAAGTGCTAGAGGGGTCTGAAAAGTCGCTAAATATATAATATAGCGACAAAAGCGCTAACACTGCTCTTCACACCATTTGTTTTCAAATGGTTTGCTGCTGTCTCTTTGGACCTTAGTGAACAATGGCAGCAAATGGACTGATCCAATGTGGTGGA
>NW_015150469.1:1814059-1821007 GCF_000732505.1 Cyprinodon variegatus
GGGTTGTTCGGATAGCACTTTACCAAAAGCATTGTTATCAAAAACATAATTAATATGCACAAATAAGGAATAGTTGTAATAACCTTACATATTAACAGAGTTTTATGGGGCCCCCAGGGTTTGGGGCCCAAGGCAATTGCCTAGTATTGCCTAATGGTAAATTCCCCCTGGGGCCAGGTGTGCAGAGGGTGAAGAAACAGCTCAAGGTGCCCAACTACACTTTGTTGCTTTTGCTTTTGCAAAGGTAGAGGGAAAACTTCTTCAATGATGCCATGGTCGTTTTTGAAATTAAGGCATTGGTCATGAGAAATGAAAACAGCTAAGCTCGACTATGAGACTGAAACATATGTGCACACTCTATGTGGTTACCAGTATGTGCAAAGTTCAAACAAGTGTGTGGGGGCCTAAGGTTTCCATATAACCTCTAGGCATCACAATAACCAAGTTTTAATGTTCTGTTAAGCAGGGCTCTGTTTAGATCTGGTAAAAGGTCTTCAAAGTTTGCCGAAATTAGACCTATATCAGTTAATCCCACTGCTTGTGTGAATGAAGCACTACTAGATAACTTGCGCTACACACCTTTGCCATGTAAAGGGAAAAAATCCCTGATAATCTTTAAGAGTTCTTCATCTATAGGACTAGTACGGACTAGGGGACTTTTATATTTGAACTGATACAGTAGCATTGACCGGTACCTGGCAATTGTTATTAGTGCTCAGAGCTACCAAGATTTGCTACTTCTGTGTTTCTGTGGTAACAAATGTTTATTTGTTGCATAATAAAATCTCATCATTTTAAGAAAATCTTAAACAATGGTTACATACCTGATGCAGATGCAGATCTCTTTTATCATCTTAGCTGTTGCCATCCTGAAATAATAAAAAGATTTTTTTTCCATGTTGCTTGCTGCAGACAATCAGTGTTGAATATTGGAGTTGTAGCTGTATATACAAGTCTGTCAAAAATTTGTGCATACAAGAAAAGCCTCAATACAAGTCTTGTTCTTTACTGGGTGCCTACTCAAATTAGAAGCATTCCTGCCACTGGCCTTGCACCTTGCATGAAACATTTTCAGCAAGCCCAACCCTTGTTCAGTTTTTTTATTTTTTATTTTTATACAACCATTTCACAACATGGCATCTAAAGACGCTTTACAGAGGCAGTTAAATCAGATCATACACTCTGATTCGTGAATATTATTCAAAAAAAGTCCAAAAACAATCTACTGGATTTCTTCTTTAAAGTTTAAGGACGTTTGGCCTCCCATCCAGGAAGCTTTTTCAATTCAAAATGCCAGAAATAGCACTGAGTTCAAAGCTTTATAGAGTGGACCAAAAACAAAGCCTTGTTTTGGCTTATAAAACATGCAAGTTTAACCCCTCTCAAATCAACATCTTCTTTATCCAAAACGTGAACATTCTATTACTCAAAAGAATGTCCTTTGTCCATAAGGTATAGGCGTACCTCCGTCTTGTCCTGAGGAGGTCGCTCTTCTGTGTTTGGCCATACGTCTGTGGAGAGGTTGTTTTGTGTCTCCAATATAAACATCAGAGCATTCCTCACTACATTGAACTGTATACACCACTCCACTCATATTTGGTGTGGGTCTGATTGGGTCATATTACCAGTCTGCAAAATTTTTGATACATTTTCAGTCATATTAATTCTGTATGATTTAATAAAAAAAGTAATATAAAGCTAGCAAATTAAAGATCGGCATTTGTTATATCTATTAACTTTCTCTGTTAATTTTAGTTAATAGTTAACTAAGTAACTTCTCTTCCAATATACTCTAGTTGTAAAAAAAAAGAAAAAAGGGGGGGGGATGGTGGAATTCTTTTTTCTTTTCTGAAAGCATACATAGCCTAATTAATTAATATAGTCTATTAATCACAGACCTCTCAACAAGAAAACCATTTTTTTTTAAATTACGCACTAAAATATAATGAAGCTTAAATAGTATTATATTCCCGCCTCAAATGATTTTAAGATGTACTTTTGTAGAACAATGGCAACAAAAAAGTGAAATTTGAACTTACGGCTATTGTGATGGTGTTTGGTTGAATGTGTATTAAAACTAATTAACCCTTTAGTTTGTAATCATTCTGAATAACTTTATTATGAAAGAAAAAAATGTATTTAAAAACAAAGATTCTGATAAAAAATATCAAAAACTGTTAATATTAATCTTTTTTAACTTACCTGTGAATTTTGAAAAACAAAAGTTGAAAAAAATATGTTTATGAAGTAGATGCAAACAGAGTTTTAACAGATCAATACAGCTCTTTATTTCATGTGATAGTTTATAGCGTTTCGGTAATGGCAAATTTTGGGAGACAAAAAATATTCCATGAAAATGAAAAAAAAAGAAAAATAAGAACACGTACATGAGCATTTTCTTTTTTTATAATTCTAAGCTATAAACACATACATTTTTTGCTTAAGTATCTCTAACAGGGTGGATTAACATTCATCATGTTCATTTTTGGTTCAGGCCCCATAATATATGAGGACATTAGAGCCAAATGTATCGCCCAGATTCTCTCAACACCACACCTTCCAATAAAAAAATCTCTGTGTTGGAAGCCAACTGAGATAAAATGGATTTTCAAGTGGATTGGGCCATAAGGCCAGGGACAGCTTAGGTGGGTCAGTGTATGACTACAGAGCATATCAGGGCACTTAATATGGATGAATCACATCAACTTTTGTTTAATTATGTTTTTTTATGTTGAAGTTGCAAAATATGGAAGGCAGAATTTGAAGCCTGACCACAACCCTGTTGCATGCTTCATTGTTTAGATCACTTTTTTTTCTAATTTTGATTTTTTTTTCTATTTTCTAATATTTCTCTTCAATGTTAATGTTATTTTGGCAATAGCTTTTGCACCGTGTTACTGACTGACACATAACTAACGTAAAATCATTATACTAGTCTGGACAGATGGTCCATACTTGTTTTATCCAGTTATCATACATTTACTATTCTTTCTCAACCTTGATTTATGTTCAGTTCTCATTGGGACTAAATCATTGTATTTACTGTCAGTTCCTAAGCAAACCACAGCTCCCAAGGATGGAGGTTCTGATGTAAGTTCTCCTAAATTACATAACATCCCCGGCTAAACGAATACCAAAACCAGATGCAATATCCCCTTTTTCACATGAGCAAGGAACTAGACAGATGGACACAAAAGTAGGATTTCAGCAAATGTGCAGTAAATTGCAAAAATAATGCTTTGGACATGTAGAGAGTAATATAAGATATATTGTAACTTATATTGTAGCTATTTATATTACACAGATAAAACTGAACAGCTGCAGAATGCAAGAGCATATTACATAATCAGCAAAAATTCATAATGCTCATGCCTTATTTGCGAGGTTAACAATCCTTTCTGTCACTCTTCCAGGGTCTGCTACTAATTGGCTCACTTGTTCATTGAGAAAACCCTAACGATTAAAGGGGAAGTATGGTCATCCATATCGATTCCAAAACCAAACTTGTCTCCGAATAGAACTGATTTTGACAAATTTACCAACATCAACATATAAACCTCCAAAGCTTGGAAAAAATCATATCCCAACTAAGCTCTTCTTCCTGCTGCCTTAAAGGTTCACCAAGAGCTTTCCTAAGGAAAGCTTTGACTGTCATAATAGATGCTTTCACTCAATAAATATGTCATTTTTCTCTGGTGTTTTCACTTAGACACCAAATATCTAATATATTAGTCAGGTTGACTATGTAATATGTGAGGTGCATTGGTGGGTCAGCATAGAACTGCAATTTACAGAATATGATCCATATTATTTTCTTCGTTGACAGATCGTCTACACATTCTAATCCTTCACAATCTAATCAATCTAATCTAATGTTCTAATGGTGCATCGTGCCCTCCTTCCTGGTTCCCCCTCCGCCCAACCCTGGGTGGGTTGCTTTTTGTTTCTGGACATTTTAGGGCGTCTGGAATCCGGCCTTAAATGGAGGGCACTGTCATGGTCTTGGTTCTGTTGCGCTTTACTTTGCTCCTTGTTTTCTAGTTTTTTTTTTTTGTTTGTTTAATTCCTATTTTGTTGTTGTTTCTAGACTTATGTTAGTTCCCAGGTTTTTCTGTTGTCCTCTTTTGCCCTCTTGTGTATGTTCCTTCCCCTTGGCTTCCTTGTTGTCTCCACTCACACCTGCTCCTTATCCGCTCGTCAACCCTGCCTTTGTCTCAGTCAGCTACATATACTCTCCCTCTGCTTGTCACTCTTTGTTGGTTCCTTGTCTTTGCTGTCTTCTCATGTAGCTGTCTACCCACCTTGTCTCTCACTGGCTCCTCGTGTTTTGTTTCCCCAGATGTCTCCATAGTTCTGGTTTGATTTACATCATTAGTTGGATTTTTGGATTCCTGCCTTTGTTTACTGTTTCTCACCATTAAAACTCCAAGAAATCACCTCAGCCTCTCTACCTCTGCATATGGGTCCTCAACCTCAACCAAACCTTGACAGCATCTAAAATGGATTCAAGCACTGAGAGTCCGCCAACAGAACTTTGCATTCTTGGTTTTATTTGAAAGACTTGTTCACTTTAACTGGTTCAGAAACCGACCCCTGGAGATTCCGATGCCACCTAAGCACAAGCTTCGAGCTTTCAAAAACTCACCCACAAATCTAAAAAAACATATTGAGGTAAGTTGCTATTTTTTTTAACCTTGCAATGCAAGCTGGACTGTTGCAAGATTGGGATTTTTAGTCTCACAAAAAAATCCATCTTGAAAGACTCCTGCTAATACATTTGTCTCATAACAATCAGCGAGGCCAACCAATGACATGCCAGCAGTGTTCTTTGGGGCAGGACATTGAGGAATGGATAGTCAGAAAGGCCTTGCAGACACTACAAACATGGCTACGCTGGAGGACTCAACTGTCGATACCGCAATTGACTCGGCTTTAGCTAAAATAGTGACAATTTCTCATTTGAAAAAGGAGCAAGGAGAAGCACTTTATTCATTTGTAGATTGGAAAGATGTCTATGCGTTTCTTCCAACTGGATTTGGAAAAAGTTTGATTTATCAGCTTACTTCGTTGTGATAACATTTAATAAGTTGCAGACGATTTCCTGCTACGATTAGCTGAAAGAGTAAAATGGAGGGCGTGTACAGGCTGGCGCAACACCCAATCAGCTCCAAGTGCTGTACTAAACGTCCCTCCTTTTCACAGACAGACTATACGGCAGCCATCCTAGATAGATAACATAGAAATCAAGTTCTATAGATATCAATCTGGCTACTTCCAGGTTACCATTTTTTGCATGTGAAAGAAATAAGTAAAAGCTTAACCAGAAGTAAACATGATAAACATGCATTAGGGTGGGGATATTCATTGGCGTTTGCTTGAATTCTTCAATGTTGGTGTCAACTATATTAAGGAACAGTCCAGACCCATTTAGTGGCTTTGAAAAAAAAAAAGTCTAAGAATGTAGCATTTTTTCTCCTGTGTTACTGAAAAAGCACAGTACTATTTTCAGTGGGGGGAGCTGTGCAGATGCTGCGTTCTCCAGTAACACCTACCTGAACTTATAGAGAAAATAAGTCTTTCAGTTTCCAATATTGCAAATAAATCAAATATGTGCAAAGTTGTGAGATATAGTGCCCTGGTTCAGAAAACAAGACTTAGGCAAAATTTCATATGTAATCCTGAATATCAATTTAATCCGCCAACATAATAATTTATTCAACTCCCTTTTTTTTTTAAAACATGTCCCGTTTGCCAATTGGCACCGAAAATTGATGATGTCATGATAGATAATAGCCCTGTTCAGCCTCTTTGATACATATACACAGCAGTCATTGTCATACTAAGCAGATCTCCATTCATCGAGCTAAGAAAAATAATATTGATCATGTTTTGATTCAGATATTAATAAAAAAGAAAGAAATTGATAGATTAGTTCATTTGGATGAATTTAAATGCCAATGAATGTTCCATTTGATTTTGTAAAGTCCTGTCCAGCATGTATACATTTTGACTAAAATGTCACTGCAACTGCCACCAAAAGGAAGGATCCTGGATACAGAGAAGGTGAACTCTGTCTTTGAGGTCTTGTGTCCTGCAACTTTTATGTTTCTGAATGATGCAAGAACTTCTCAGAGTTCTATTAGTTATCAAATTATTTGATTCTAGTATGTTGAAACAGAGACAATAAAAAGTTGCAGGGCACTGGATCTCATCGAAAGTTTGACAGTGATGAATTATAAAGCTGTCTTCACAGTATTGTTAAACCGTGGAGTTCATGATTAAACTGGAGCTAAAAATTACAGTTGAAAAGTTCAGTGCCTGTTATTCAAAGTGAGTTTGATGTAGCAATCTTCTAACTTAAGAATGTATAAAACATGGAATATTTTTTGTTGAAGTGAATGAATTGAATGAAGTGAGTAAATGATATTTCTCTTAGCAGACCATCCCTGAAATTCTAAAATTATAAGTCCAGAGTGTGAACTTTGACAGAAGGTAAAAACAAAACATACATTATCCACAGCATTGTTCATTACAATAACATTATTGACGTATTAAAGAAAATATACATATATCATACACACTTAATAATTGTTGTGAAAAATAATTTTTAGTTCATTCAGAAAGTACTTTTAATACTTTAAGTATATTTTAAAAGCGAGTACTTTGTTACTTTTACTTAGGTACAAATGTCAGCATGATACTTTTAGTTTTACTAGAGTATTTATTTGTTTTTTTTTATTGTACTTCAGTACCGTTTCGGAATACTTTTTCCACCACTGGGGCTAACCGAGACTGAAGACCTTATCAGACATTGGCAGAAATACTTTTAGGATTCCCTCAACCAAGCTGACACACCTTTCCTGTTTAGATCTGCCTTTGACTGTTTAAGTTCAACTGTTAACTGAGATATCATTAGTTAAAGATTGTAGTCCAACTGTTTTATTTGTT
>NW_015150469.1:1821271-1860751 GCF_000732505.1 Cyprinodon variegatus
AAAAATTGGCATATTACATATGAAAGAATTTTGTATAGAGAACCACTGAAAGCTCAGTTTTCTGCTCAGAGTTGTTCAATTTAATTTCTAGAGGGCCAACTTGTCCTAATGCATGGCAGCCTTGCCTCTGTCAGTCTGCCCCAGGCAAGCTGCGGTTACAATATACCTTGCCACAGTTAGCATGTGAATATGTGCATAAATTGGTGAGTAAATGCAGTGAAAAGCATTTTGGGGTTTTTGGACTTGATAAAGCGCTCTACAAGTAAAGGCCATTTATCAGCTACCATTCTCCGTTTCATCAATACCCCATGTTTCACTATAAAACATGAGGAGATTTGTATCAAAATAACTTAAAATAATAAATACCAAATTGATGACTGTAATTGCTGAATTTTGGACACACTGTAGCTTTGAGAAAGTTGGAAATTCCTGTTATGTACAATGAAAAGCTTGCATTCTTCGTAGTTCAGTGGCAAATTAGCTGATTATATCATATTCAACTTTGGGAAGTAACATTGATCTTAGCACAAAGGAAACTTAAGAGACATAAAAAAGACAGCAATAGCAGGGAGGCAATGCACAAGACAGAAATTGAGGATAAGCATGCAAATTGTTGAATTATATTGTTTAGAAATATGTCTGTCATGTTTTTTTATTCAACCACTTTTCTGTACATTTATGCTCATAGTCAAGAGGTCACGGATTAGCGGACCGTGGTCCGGAACCATCTGCTGGCTAATCCAGAGCCAAATTGATTTAAAACATTTATAATAACCACTTGTTGTCCTACGACAGTGTCTAACTTTACTTGCGTTGCCTCGTCTGTTTATATGGTAAAGGTCTCCTGAGAGCTGGGACCAGGCTACATGTGATACAAATTAGCCAATGAGCTGTGTCGGCCAGGGTCGCTGCTGCGAGCCACTCTTAGACACAGCAGGCAAACCTTTGGCAAGCGGGGCAGAGGGAAAGAAGAAGAAGACGATGAGAAAAAGAAAGCAGAGAAAGTGTGGACTGCCGGAAGAACTGCGGTGAACTGGTGAAAGAAAAGTGACATGGCGTGCTGAAAGATAACCCTGCAGATTTTAAGTATGTTTAACTCAACATACTGCTGTGAAGCAGGATTCTCCACCATGACCATAATCAAAAATAAATATCCGGGCTAAAAATGAGCACCTTGATATGTGCTTGAGAATGACTGATGCCATTCAAACACATTTTTAAAAGCCTTGTAGGGCAGCGTAAAGCCCACTTCTCTCAATAAGCGCCAGTGCCCACTAAAGCAGTTCCTGAAATATGTGCTGCTGCCATGTTGTTTTCAGAGTTATCGCATTAACAAACTTATTAATGTACAATTTTAATTGTATTTGTTCCTTAATGCAAACTTTGCACTTTCAAAATTAACTGAAAATCAACATAGTTTTGTGCACATTTGTAATGTAAATACAGATACTGTTTAAATACTCTAAGACCCAGCCTGCAAAAGGAGCTTTAATTGAATATTCCATATCCATAGGTAATTCTCAAGTTCAACATGGAAATTCCAAATTCGTTGATTTCAATTTCATAATAAGAGCATGTCTTTACTTTGCATAGATGATGCCTCTTCATCTATTTTTCTTTCAAATTTCAACTTCTGTAATATTCCGACAAACATTCCTATTTGCTTTTTCCTCCATTATAAGTGACGCCACTGTTACCGATAGCAACCAAGAAGCTTCAAATCATGGACTAAAGACATTCAATAAAAAATTCTGATGGTAAAACACAATATGAAAAGAGTTGGTAAAAGAACTCTGCCATGTGTAGAATGGCAGAAAAAAAATGGATTAATTAAAATCTTTAGTAATGCTGCCTCTCCATTGCAGTTATTTCAGCCTTCACATTCATTACTGTGATTGATGCCAGTGAAAGGAACAGACTGAGCCTCATTCTCTGATTGCCTGTTTACAAGACTCTGACACTTTTATAGATCTCCTAATACCATTACAAAGTATTACTTCAATAGTATGCCTTGTGCCTTTACTAAAGAATGGGTAACATAAGGCTTTCAACGTTTGTGGTTGTAGTTGTTAAAATGGGTGAAAATAGGGATATGTCCAACTTGTCTTTGCCTATTAAACATGTTAAGATTTTCAGATATGTTAAAACTTCAAAATAATACACCAAAATGAACCAGAATTGACACTTAACATGTATAAGTGCTGTGCTGTTTTTAAAAAGTAGCAGTTTTAAAAAGAAAAATAAAGTAAAGGGGAAAGAAATATATTTGCAAAGGAATAACTAATTTATATTCAAATAACTAAGTAGCTATTTCAAAATGTTTTAGCGACTTTTCAAAATAAAGAGATCAATAAATAAATCATCTCATCTACCCTAGTATGACATTTGATTGACTTACAGTATGATTCTAGCATTCAGTCAAAAATGAGGTGCTCTCTGATTTAATCAACTGAAGCATCAAAGGAAACAACTTTAAGATTACTCAAACTGAGTAGATCAGCCTGATCATGCTTAATAAGTCATTATATTTGTTTATTTTTTATACTATAGGTCTGTATGTATTTATTTTTCTGTCATGAACTGCAGCAGGTGGTGTATAGTAAAGCTCTGCTCCCATCAATCATGAACCCAGGCACCTTCCCTTTATAACTTAGTCAATGCATAATTGCAAATAGGCAAAAATAAGACTTTATTCTGGGCTAGTCTGTCGCATGTCTCATTAGGACTTATTTTTATCTAACCCACTCCTCAAAAACAATGGCACTTACAGGTTTTTCAATAAACCATCCACAGAAGAACATTTAACATGCCAGAGTTACAGCACGATCCATCCATCTGTCTGTCTTGTCAAATCAGGTAATTAGAAAGACATCTGATAATGCCATGGGCAAGTAGGCATATTAATTTAAATGTGTTTACTTTCTCATGTTTTTTTAAAATCTAATAATCTTTATTTTATTTATAGTGAATACCTAAATGATAAAAGCTTTAATGTTGTTTTCTGAAAGCAAAATAAATGTAAATTTCTAAAATAAAATGTGTACATAGTTTTGAATTGTTGACCATTTCAAAGATCTTGAAGGTTGCTGTACTGCTGACAAAAATGCTACTCACCTTGGTCTAAGACATCTTTGTTATTTTGTCAGTTATATTTTCAGTAAAATGATCTAAAATGAAAGGTAAAAGTCAAGCAATACAAAGCTGACAGTTTTTTTTTTCCATCTCCTTGTTTCTATATTCTGAAAACCAACAGGTGGAATTCTTGCCTGCAACAGGCTTGTGCACAATGGCTGTAAAGTGAGGGGAGAGGTATTCATGTACCGTATCTATTTTTATTTAAGTAAACACAGTATGCTATGTATATTGTTACATCTTCTTTTACACATGTGGCTCCGCTCAGAACTGTTTACCTTTGACACTGAGGTCAGAAGTGATTACTTTAAAATTACTATGTTAGCAAACAGTCATCAAACATCCACCCAATCATTTTCCATCATGCTTAATCCCAGCTGGGGTTGTGAGGGGTGCTGGTGCCTCCAGCTGCCTATGGGTGAAAGGCGGGGTACACCCTGCACAGGTCAGTGATCAACCAGCCTCTGCAAAAATGTAAAAATTAAACTGGCAGTATAAAAATATATATACATACATAGATATATATACAGAAGAGCTATATGTGTATATATTTTTATCTCTTTTTAATTTTTATTTTTATCTTTATTATCTTGTATTGTTGGATGTGTTTATATACAGTATATATATATAAAACTGTAACTGGAGTGTGTAACAAAAGTAATTTCCCTCTGGGATTGTTAAAGTATTTCTCATTCTGATTCTGATAAAAATGCCCTTAGCCATATTTACTAAAATCAAAGGTAAATTGCAGGGGTCCATTTCACAAAGATGTTAGAGTCAATTCATTCCCTCTTAATTCATCTATAACCTAAGGTTGATTACTTAAAGTTTTAGTTTCACAATTGGTGGTAGTTAGTTTAATCAAGTCTTTTTAGGTTTACTGTGCACTATTGTTTTAAAAAAAAAAAAGACGACTAGCAAGAAAATACACTTATTTGACAATATTTCATTTATAAATAACACAATAAAATTGTTTAGCTTGGGATATGTCTAAGGTTCTATACCTGTACCAGAGAATACAAAATTGGACTTGTTTTCACAATCTTATTTTTCTCTGCTCAGAGTATAAGCCACTTTATAAGAGATAACCTGCATTAAAACAAACTTGAAGGAGATGGTCACAGGAAACTGAAAAAGCCCTGCAAGGTTGTTTTTAGTCTATAGACAGACTGGCACTCTGTCAGCCACATGGAGGGGACATCAATGCAATGGCTGAATGTGTAACTGACTAGATTAACTTATGTAGATATCCCATCCCTACGAGAACAAATGTATTTCCAAATAATAAACCATGGAACACAAGAGATCTAAAGGAACTGCTTAAAAAGAAAAAAATTATTCTTCAAGAAGAGTGACAGGGAATTAAAGAGAAGTACACAGAAGACTTAAGTTCAAGATAAGAAAAAGCAAGGAGGCATATAAGAACAGACTGGAAAGCACGCTCTAACAGAACAATACCAGTGATGTGTGGCCAGGGATGAAGAAGATCACAGGCTTAAAGCAGAAGGATGATCAGATGAAAGTCAGGATAGAGCAAACAAAGTGAATATGTCCTGTATGGGTTCAGTTCAGGAACAAGCTCAGCATCCATTCCGACTACAGTCACATGGATATTCTGCCCTCCTCTGTCATAGACTCTCCTGCTTATATGAATTTGGTCAAAGCCAAATCAGCCGTTGGTGCTGCTCCCTCTACCTTTAACTTGCCTCTCTCTAGAAGTCAAGTGAGGAGGCAACTGAGGACACTAAATTGAAATTAGTCACCAGGTCCAGATGGTGTCAAGACCTGTGCACAACAGCTTTGTGGGAATCTACAACCCCTTTAGACCCATGAGACATTAACAGTGATTTGGAAGACCTCCTGACTTGTTTGAATACAAAAGAAAACTCAGCCATCAGTCTTGAAATAAGACCTGTTGCCCTGAGTTCCCACATCATGAAGGTCCTAGAGAAACTTGTGCTGGTTTACCTCAGCAAGCAAACAAGCAGCTATCAAGACCCCCTGCAGTTTGCTTATCGCCAGGGAGTTGGAGTTGATCATGCCATCATACACCGGTTTCAACAAACCCACTGTCATTTAGACAAGGCAGACAGTACTCTGAGGATCATGTTCTTCCATTTCTTCAGTGCATTGAACATGATTCAGCCTGACTTACTTTGTGAGAAACTATAGAGGACTCACTGAAAAACATAATGCAACCATTTTTGGCATTTAATTAATCATATTTAGTTACTTAAACACAATTGTTTCATGTTAGCAGGGTAGGACATAAAACAAGTGTGTTAAAGTTACTAAATATGATTAAGTAAATGCCAAAAGCGGTTGCATTACTTTTTTTTAGTTGCCTGGATCAAAGACTACCTGACAAACAGACCACAGTTTGTGAGAATAAAGGGTCAAATGTATAGTCAAGTAGTTAACACCACAGGGGCACCACAGGGGACAGTACTCTTACCATTCCTTTTTACTCTGTGCACCTCTGATTTACAATAGTCCATAGTCCTGTCATCTGCTGACAGGACTATGGGAATGGATAACTTTGCAGCCATTGGGCACATTAAAGATGGACAAATAGAAGAGTAAAGGGAGCTAGTATGCTGCTTTGTAAAATAGTGTGGAAACAGTAATCCGATCCTGAATATCAACAAAACAAGGTTAATGATTGTAGCACTGTGACCAATTTGACAAATCCTTCTTTTAGATTAACAAACAGACCATTCACATGCTACTTTTGAATCTATGAAATTTAGCTGTATATCCCTGTGATCTAAATCCATACTGACTTTCATAAAATAATTTTGTTTATCAATGAGGTTCTCCATTCTGATAACAGAGTTTTTTCTTGGAAAACTGATATAGTATAATACTATAGTTTGTACATTGGTGTCTAATCTACAATTTTGTATTAGGGTATGATTTTTGCAGTTTTTATTTTGTTTGGAAATGTAACTGTTTAGAAAGAGAGGTAACAGATATAAATCAGTTGTTTAACAATTCCATCAACAAGTCTTTTGACTATTTTCATATAAATCTCATCGGTCAGTGGACCTTTATTTTTACATGTGTTAGCAACAGCTATGATCTCTCCCTCTTCCACTGCTGTGAGAGACATTGTGTTTGAATTTTTGTTGTACCTGATTGCAGCTCTCTGTTGTCCCAGAAAAATTAATCTTTTTTGACAGTGTGTGGTCAACTTTAAAAAAAAAAAAAAAAATCTCAGCTCGATTTATTTATTACTTATTTATACAATTTATTTATAAAGACCTTTAAAACAGCCACAGCTGCCACATAGTGCTGTACATATCCAGTAAATTTAAAATTGTATAAAAGCACATAAGTTAAAAGGAATAAAACAAATATAATTAAATAAATTACTTAAAACAACAAAGGTTACTGGGAACAAACATCATCACTTTTGTTTTTTCCTAATTAAGATATAAAAAGTTCAGAGTCAACCAGGCTTTTATGTGCATTAGGCACACCAGTAGTGGTGCAAGGGAGAAGGTATTTTTGTTTTTAATAAGCACATATATCTGACTATCATCAGCATAAAACTAGTAAGAGATGCTATGCCTTCTTAGAATGGACCCCAGGGGCAGGAGGTAGAAGGAGAACAGAAGGGGTCCTAACACTGAACTCTGTGGAGCCCCATATGGAGGAACAGAGCCAGATTCATAACTCCCAAATCTCACGCTCACACTTGTATTGGAAAGATAAGACTTAAATCAGTCCAGTGCAGTACCACCAGTGCCAACAAGGTGGTTTAATCTAGACATTAGAGTGTTGTGGTCCAGTGTCAAAGAGTGCGGTCAAATCAAACAAGACAAGAATAACGTGGTCACCACTCATTTGCCAAGAGGATGTTGTTCAACACTAACAAAATTGACTCAGTGATATGCATAGATTTAAAAGCAGACTGAAACACCTCCAGTACACCATGCTGATATAAAAATGCCTTGAGTTGGGTGTAAACAAATTTTTCTAAGAATTTATAAATAAAAGGCAGCTTAAACATGGGCCGGAAATTGGCTAGCACACTGGCATCAAGGTCAGTCTGATGGCTTACTATGGCCAATCAGATCTCTTAAAAATGATACAGATATTGACCCAAACTCCTCCAGATGTCAGATGCAGCTGCAGGTATAAAAGTCATTATAGTAGGAACCTTATCAACAAAAAAGTGCATGAAGTTAGTGTAAGTCTCAGAAGATTCCTCCAAGCTGACAGGCTGGGGTTTTTGAGGATAGCGTCAGTGGTTTTAAACAAAACAAGTGGGTTATGATGATTTAATTCAATGAGATCAGCCAAGAATTTTCTTTTTGCTTCTTTAACTGTTCTCTGATAAGTATGCCAGCAGTCCTCAGGGACATTTTCAGTTTGTCCTTCCATCTACGCTCAGTTCAGCTTTCCCACCTATCTGCAAAATTTTCCTTTTTAAACCAGGACTCAGATTTAACCTTGGGGTTCACAATTTTCACTGGAGCAATAGAGTCAAATATGGTCTTGCAGAGAGTGTTGATCTCCTCTGTGTTACCAGAGGCAGAACGAACAGTGATGATTAAAAGCCACAGAGAACCATCCAGCAGTTAGAGAGTTAAAATCTGACCTTTCTGTACTGGGACGCCAGATCATCACATGATAAAGCAGCTTCAAATACAACAGGGCTTATGATCAGTAATGGCATCATCACAGATCTCCAAGCTAGACACACATAAACCAAGTCCATGTTTGGGACCAGACACCCACTGCACCAAGTTAAACAAGTCACTAAGACTAAAAAAATCCTTCACAAGCAGCTTATCTGGACATCACGCATGTATATTAAAATCACCAACAAAAATTGCACGATCATTCTTTCTGAAAGATTCAGCCAGTATATCTGAAAAGTCAATTACAAAGTATTTAGTGTATTTGGGTGATCGACATATGAGAGCGCACAGCACGGGGTTGGAGCGTTCCAACTCAAATAGTTACTTCAAAGCTTGAAGATGAGGATAAAATAGAGCACTATTTGCATCTAAACACAGAGTTGAAAACCATCACCGTCCCTCCTCCACAAACCGATGTCGGTGGAGAGTTAAAATAGGAGCAGACATGGTAAAAGTCCAACTAGAGCACTGGACTCACCGGCACCGATCCAAGTCTCTGTAGCGCACCGGAAATCCATGGGAGCTAAATAATTCCGGCCGGATGATCGGTTTGTTGGTCAGGGATCCTGGAGGGTTCTGGGGGCTGCAGTCCGGTGGGTCTGGAAGCCCGGGGTAAAATTTTTAGAAGCCGATGAATATGAGCTGCACCAGCTGACGACCGCGAGTTCCATGGCGACGGGGACGCTTCAGGATGGGGGCGAGGCCTGGCACAGGTAAAGCGGAATCCTCGCAAGGTGAGGAAACAGTGCTTTTTTCATGATCCCAAGCACAGGAGGATCCGATTTTCGGCCGATAAACAAAACAAACTGGCGATCGTACACAAGCAGGGACTCAATTGATGTTGATCCAAAAGTAAACACATTGGGGCCATATACAAAACCCTCATGTTGAATCTTTGTAACTACTACAGGCATATCAATGTTTATGAAATTGTTGCACATAAAACATTATGGATGATTATTTTCTTTTGGTCCTTTTAACATATTTATTATCATCTCATAGTTTACTAAAATTTCCATTATTATGAGTCCAATTTAATCAAAATTGTATCTATTTTATGTTTCTATCCCCCTTTAATTGAGAATTCTTTATATTGTAGGTTCTTTTTTAAGTAGTTTCTTTTTTTTCACAGTCATCCTGCATTTCTTTTGTGATCCATGAAGTATCAAAATATTTACTTTTATATTATTGGACAGTGTATCTGTCCATACAATTTTTGAAGAACATTATACAAGCTTTGTTTGTCTCCTGAAGTAGAGTTCCAGTTTTTGCTCAGCAAATTATTTCTTAAAGCCTTCACTGCCCCCTCTGTTCTTGCTCTTTTATACTTTTGTGAGTTGTTCTAAGTAGCATTCCTGTAACAGCTTTCATAAACGACAAGCATAGTCATTACTAATAAACAATTCACTTACTGTGTTGTTATCCCCAAAGTTTGAAAGAAATACATTTGTACTGGGAAGTTTACATACCCTTCAATTAAAGACAGAAGCTGCCAGTAAAGCACAATTTGTAGCACTGTTACGTCACGGTAAGAAGGTTCTGGGTTTGATTCCGGCCCAGAGTCTTTGCATGTTCTCCACATGCATGCGTGAGTTCTCTCAGGGTACACCGGCTTCATCCGACAGTCCAAACACATGATTATTAGATTAATTGGCTTCTTCAAATTGTCCATAGGTGTGAGTGTGTTTGCATGCTGTATGTCTATGTGTTGCTCTGTGACAGACTGGCGACCTGTCCAGGTTGTTTGCTCACAGACTGCCAGAGATAGGCATCGGCCCTGACTATGCCCTCAAGTGGGAGTCCACTTTAACTCAGCATCATTATTGTTATTCTGGATCAGTTTATTGTGTATGTGAACATCCAGGTATAAAATTACACTATCTTAATGTCAGTTCACAGGATATTTAGCAATGTCAATGTGTTGTGCTTGTGTCAGTGGGAAATTGAACACCAGTTTTTCCCACATTGATCAGGATGTAGCTCTACAAAATTTGGTTATCACTGTTTGTCCTCCCAGTTGTCCTTACCAGTGATACAACTGACTATATCGGCGTTGCCTCAGAACTAGCAGAGTCATTACTATAATTGTTTGAACACCATGCATGCCCACTTAAAAACCCTCACAGACCTAAAAGTTCAACAACCATCTGAAACTTTTCTCAAATCTACTCAGAATTGTGACCATTCAAGCAATTCTTGAGTTACTTTTGTACAAAGTCTGTATTATATATTCAGCATGTTTTTTAATGTTTATATTAGGCCTGCAACTAATGATTATTTTACCAATTGCTTAATCTGTCCATTACTTTCTCAGTTAATTGAATAGCAACCAGATAGCAAAAGGTTTAAAGAAGATTTATTTCCAATATTTAATCAGGTGAAAATAAAACATTTCCCCTTGAGGAATTCTGGATAGAGCATCTCTATCCAGAGATGCTCTATCAACAAATCTCTTTGTTGTAAATGCAAAAAGTTTAAATTTTGGTATAATTACTGCTCAAGGTGGGTGGTTCTGTCAGCTAAAGGCATGTTTTAGAGTTTCTACTCCTGTAAATGATTAATCAATTAATAAATTAGTTAAGTTAGTTAATCCCAAGGTTATAACTTATCGCTTATATTTGTTTTGTCTTAGGCATCTGAGGTCAGTTTCAAAAAGCAATTTTAACAAACTCAGAGTCAAATTCTTGACAATGAATTGATCTAGCCAACCCATGTACGGAGGCCTTAGTCCTCGTTGTGGCCGACCCAGGTTCGAATCCAACCAGTGGTCCTTTGCCGCATGTATCTCCCCCATCCAGTCATCCTACTATCACAAAAAGGGGCCACTGGTGCCATAAAAGCTAAAAAAAATTAATAAAATAAAAATAAAAAAAAGTTGAAGTTGAAAACATTGTTGAAACAGGTAAGACCTGTGCATCATCTCATGGAATATCTCCTCATTTTGATTCTGTTTACATTACACAGTACATACAGAGTGGCTGTTTGACTGTGTAGCTGTTTTACAGAAGTCTTTCAGGAAATGAAACGATGCGATTAGCCTTAAGGCGCAGACAGAGGACACTGAGTTTATTAAGAAAAACCTGCTCCTGACCAGGTTAGCTCTAGGGAGAATGTTACTATGGTAACAGACAGAGAGGTTGAGTAAACTCTCTTCATGAAACAGAAAACTCAGGGTTTCCCTGATTTTGTGGTTAATAAACTTAGTTTTCATTAAACTTGCTTTGAGAAATGGACCTCTAGTCTGCAAATTAGGTATTAGTTAGATGGCGAAGGAACATGCCATTGTTTTACTTCAAATGTAATAAAGTTTTTTTTTTATTATTTTGCTCTGTCTCTATCAAATAAACTTTATAGCTGTCATCAATGAAACTCTTAGTTGTCATCTCATATATGTTGCTGTTTTGTGGTGGGCATGTACTTTTTTTAATTTTTTTTTTGTTCCAGGATCATTTTATGTATGCAGGGGGTATTTCTGTTTTTATATGGACCTTCCAATCTCTTTGTCTTCTGCCTCTGTAGCTTCACCAAAAATGTTGGGCAATAAAATGATGATATGCCAAAAGAACAACCGCTGACAGTTTTCAGCACGAATTTTCAGCATGATGCAGCAATTTGCTCGTTCCTTTTTTTAGTTACAAAAATATATTTATACCTTTAATTGTTTGCTCTATGTTGCAGTTAAGACTCTCCTGTTTTTCTTATTCTTAATAGGTTGTATTTTACTTCTATCATAACAAAAAAATGCCACCTGTGGTAGCATAATTTGTTTTTCTTTATCTGAAGATAAATTGATAAACAGATAGTGGTGCTTCATGCATTTTTTAATAAGCATTTATGTTTAGTAATATCTATTTTTTTAAAGGAAGGTTACTTCCATAGGTTCATTTCCTTACTGGTAAAAAGAAACTAATAATAAGTTTCATGTTTACAATAAGGAATTCTGTGCCATACTAGCATCTGCATTTCTTGATATGGGGCTAGTGTTATGGGGCTAACCCTATGGAATTTGATTTATTTTAACTGACTGCTTTGTGATTCATAATTCATAAACAAATCCTTCTTTATCCAGAGCAGTCTATTTAACTGTTGAATTTCCTCTTTTATAAAGTCTTTGTAGTGTGTACAAAAGCAGAGGAAAAGGGAAACAAAATTTCAACCTCAAATGTCATGGTGAGATACAATTACACGTTCAGCCTCAGGGATGGAAAGGAAACAACAATACTTTCTAGTTGTTAGAGCCCAAATTTAGAGACACACCTGATTGCAGCTGTCTTGCCCACTCTATAATGATATCCGAATACAAATACTTTTGCTTTTGAGTTAGTATCTACAACAGCGTAGAAGAGTACATTTTCACAATGGCAAAGAAATGTAGGAATTTACGAAGACTTTAAAAGCTCAGGGACAAACTAAAAGGATACAAGCTTGCCTTTAAGTGTTTGTGTCTGTGGGACAATAATTTTTTTCCTAATTATACAAAGAGTTCCATCCACTCTGCATGTATGTTGACATAATCAGGGCCTTATATGTTTATGAAATATAGTATTTTCACAATCCATAATGTTTCTACCTCTACTTTATCCAACATGAGTGGAGTTATAGTTTTTTTTTTTATTTCATCTGAATTCTGGACAAATGTACTCCTGCTTAGACCACTGATATTTATTAACACTGAAACCAGGTCTTTTCCTGTATAAATGTTATACTACTTAATTCCAAAAGCTGTACTAGATTGGTTTGATGAATCTGTTTTATGACTGTCTTACTATTTTATTCCGTTCTAATTGCCAATCTTTTTATGTCCTTGCAGAAGACCGATCCAGGTCAGGGTAACAGTTCAGAACAGGACCATTCTGATATCCAGGAGTCCATAGCCCGACCAGGGGTTCTGATCCAAACAGGAACTGACAGATCCAGGGTTCCAGGAATCCACAGAGCATTCAGGCAGGTTCAGAGTTCCATGAGTCCAGCACCAAGCTCAGACAGACACCCTTAGATGGAGACAGGTAGGCCCAGTGGTCGAGAGGGACAAAGACAAGACATGATACCAGGAAAACTGCAGAACTTTAAACTGGCTCCTCCTAGGAGCTAGGATCGCAGGAGTTAATACAGGTTTTCCCCTCACTCTGAGCCAAAACCAGAGGGCAGAGAAGAGCCAGAACCCAAGCTCCCTCCACACAGTGAGCTAAAACCCTGAGGGCTCTGCAGAGAAGAGCTGGGAAACAATCAAGAGACAGGAGACAAAAACAGACACCTTCTCGACACACAGGCCCCCAAGAGTCAGGACAGGAACAAGGGACTTAACTAAAACTGAAAAACAAACAAACATGAATAACTAACATGAAAAACTAGGGATAATGATCTCGCCCCGATAGCTGGGCTGAACCATAAATAAAACAGACCGAACAGGTGGTTAAGATGTATAATAATTAGAGCACGGGGAGGGAATGGCAGGTGAATGAATTGAGTAATTAAATCAGCTACCAGGGCTGCGATCATGACATTATTGGTCATACACATACCCCTCAGGATGGCAAAATATTCCTCACAGCTCTGAAATATTCAAACTTTTATAAGGAAAGGCCTGTATTTTAAGCATCCCCTTTTCCAAACATTTATCTGTGTTTACAAAAAGTACACAAGTCTCTTAAGTAATTTGCAGATCTATTCATCAGAATGTGCTCATTAAATATTTGGGATATCCAATTTGTATTATGAGTATTTTTATTTTATTATTTGTTATTTTTTTGTGTGTGTCATCGCAGCTTACAAGTATTATAATAAAGACTTTGAATAATTACGATGAAAACAATTGTTAATCTCATACAGGTGAAAAAGGAGAAAGACCTGCTTTGCTTTCACCGTGATAGCTGCCCTCAGCTAGCTAGGCTAGCAGCCTTCTAAATGACCTCTTTGAAACTGCATGACACTTGGTCTGAAATGATATGAACACATCAAGTGTTAGAGCATGGCATTGAAAGAGAGATTTGTTTGTCTCACCTCTGCTATCCAGGTCATGTACAATGCTTGGTCTGTTGAAGAGGACAGGCACAAAACAAAATCCTTGACCTTTCTTCAACGTTGGAAAAGAAAAAAAAATTCCCCTATTCATTACCCAAACAGTTTTATGAATGAGAGTGGCACTTAAGGGCCCAGCATATTTATAAAGGTATTTATCATGATTCACTGTATTTATTGACTTGTTATAATAAAAAAACACAAGCACTGCGTTTTCGATGCAGTCAGTGTAAACTAATGTTCAGATGCTGGTGGCCACAATGCATTGTGTTTTTTCCACACTGTAAAGGCCACAGTTAAAGCTCCACTGAGTTTAAATACTACTAAAAATCTACCCAAACCATTCAATCTCAAGTAGAGCCGAGATGAGTCATCCAAATAGGCCCTAATGGAAAAGGGGCCATAAGGGCCCCAGGGTTTCAACTTTGGCTCCGGAGAAGGACTTGGAGACTCAACCAGGTATGAAAAGCTAGTTGAAAAGCTCTTATGGAGGCTATTCTGAACAATCACTGTGAGAGGCTGGTTACCCTTGACCCTGATTAAGAAAGACAAAGAGTCAAGTTGGAAAAAAAGATGTAGACTCAGACCAGAAACCATGCAATTACAGCAACAACATCCAAACTCAAAGTACAAAGTGTCTGAAACCTTGACCAAGACAAGATACCAAAAATAAATGGTCAAAACAACAGTAATTACACAGACCTAAGAGTGCAGTGGTAGTTAACAATAACATTTTCTTATTCCTATTGTTAGCTTGACATTCAGATTCCTATTCTTCATTTAAACCTATTACTTACAAAATCCCAGTTATACCTTGAAATCTAACATTCTTCATTCATCTTAACAACCTTTAATCATTGTTTGACAAAACCCTTATCTTTTTGAAGATTTAGACATTTGCCAATAACATTCTTATTCATTATTTAAACTTTTGTTATGTGTGTGTCACCTTGCATGCCCATTGTTAATCTCAGAGAAGGACAAATACCACAGAATAAAACAACAGTGAAAGAAATACTTTGTAGTTGGAATGTTTTGAGAGACTGTCCATAATTACATCCAAGCTCACCAAAAACAGGGAAAGCTTGCCCTGTAACTCAGAAAGGAATGCAAAACTGTGACAAACCACAAAGCTTTAAATTGTGTCATTTGAAGAAATCAAAGAAGTATTGCAACCAACTGGACATCAAAGTTAAACTTACATGGTGCCAAACCACGTTTAAACGAAAAAAGCTTGACAAGACCTCAGTGGAACTTGATACCATTGAAGAGGCACCATTTTCTCCCTCTATACTCAGTTTAAAAAAATCACACGAATATAGACCAGAGCAACAAATAAATCTTCTGAAAGAAATAGTCTTTGTTTGTTCATCTGTGGTTTGGTAATCCATTGCTAATAATGAGAATCAACCTGAGATAAGATTATTTATGCCTTGTAATGAACCATTGCAGTATCCTCATACTGTTTGTCCACATTTTCTTTGCCATAGTAATCTTTTCTATGGTCTACATATATGTCTATATATACACATATAGATATATATCAGTTATTTCCTGGAAAGCTATGAAATAACTACAGAGACATTTCATTAACACTAGTAATATGTAATTTGTGGTGTTACGAAGGAAAGTCAAAGAAATGGCAGAATCAGAGGGCTTCATTTGCTCTGTACCATACCCAGAAAAATTTTATTGCTCTAGCTTTAAATAACTGTTAGGATCTTTTAGGCTGACCAAAACAGATAGACATATCCAGAGTACTGCGCTGTCAGTGTGCAAGAAAAAAAAACAATCTAGCTGCAGTCACCATGACAACACTTCATTTGGCGGCCTCACTGTAAGTGTGTTCACATTTACGACATCAATAACTTGACAGCAGGAGGCTTTACAGGTCTGACGACACAGCAAAAAATGGTGGACCGGAAAGAAAGTGTGTTTGCCAAATATCAGCTCAGCTCCAGTCAATATTTCCTGACACCCACATGTTTCTGTTTGAACAAACACATATTTTAAGTGTAAAATAATTTTGGGTTAGGGAGTGGTTACCAGATATGCAGGAATTAGCCTACTACTTGGATTCAAATAAAGATATTTATTTTCCTCAAGTGTTTTTTGGTACTGAAATCCTTTTTAAGTTTTGTGGTTCAGGCTTACTGCCTGATATAATTTCAAGTGTCATTAATGATGCTATGAGGGTTGGGAAGGGACCTGGAGGGTTTGCTTTACATATTTCCCTGCTTAAACATACCAAATTTAAATGAATGGCTCATAAGAAAAGATCTGCAGAAGCTGGTGGCAGAGGGATATGGTCGTTAAATTATTTGATTTAGGTTTATTGGTCCATGGACATATTATGAACTTCCAGAATTTCACAAATTCATGCAAAATTTGGGTTCATTAACATGGGTGTTTCCTTGTCTTCATAATACCATTTTCAATGTATCAACCAGCAAACCTATTTATTATGTTTGATGCTTCCAGATACTTGATTGTGTTTTTGGTTAACTGTTGTAAATTGTTGAAACTGATCAGTATTTTACAGTTCCTTTTTATGTCCTAGCCTTCAGATGGATGCAGCATTACAGGTTTAGCTTTAAAATAATTATAGGCTAAGTTAGAGTTTGGTTGTGGCAAAATATTATTTAATGAGGAAATAAGACAAAGAGAAAAAAGATCCTCTAACTTCAGCAAGAGACACAGGCATGGATCCAGGCAGAGAAAAAGAGAACAATGAGTAAACCAGGGAGTGTAACGCAGAACAACCGGATATTCCACTGAAGAAACAATGACAACACACTGTTCAAATACTGGGAGCGAGTGAGGAGTAGGCAATGCATACAGATCAGAAAATAATGAGCAGAGCAGACAAATAGAGCATGGGGAAGAATTTTACAGAAAAAGAAAAATACAAATTAAACATAGAAAACATAAAAAACCTAGTCAATTATTAATAAATAAAATGATAACTATAACAATGGAAACAGTGAAAGAAACAGATCAACAGAAATCCAAAAATCTAACACTGACACCTAGATCACAATACAATTCCCGCCAATCCAAATGAATCTAAATTGATTCACAAAAAACATAAAACACATTATCTTATTTCTTTATTAATCACCTTTGCTTTTGCAGAGTCTTTGTATTACAGATCATAGGCACTTGTACTGCCTAAACATAGAATTTGATGTATTAATGCTGCAATTTGTTCTTGTTGGTTCTGTGCTCTTTAGTCTTCATCAGCTAAAAAGTTGTTTTTTTCTTCTTTTTTTTTTATTTTTCTGTTTTATTATTGAAATATATTAAGACAGAGATTGACAAATAAAAAATAAGTTGCAAGTGCAAATAATTTCACAATGGAAATTCTGATATCATTACAGTCAAGCATTTAAGTCAAGCAAAACAAAAGAACAAATACCCAAACAAGAACAAAATCTATAAATGTGTTTTTGGTATTTATTATTTTATTTTGACCTATTTGTTAAAGACAAATTAGGCCTACCCCAGAATTACAGTTTCTTCATGTTTTATTTACCGTAATCTCGTTCATCAGTTACTTTAATTTTAATTCTACCTTATACTTTTCATTACAAGTTTAAGGCAAAGAATCTTTACTACTTAGGCAACCCCATTTCAAACTTAGCTTTATTTTTTATATTCCCAATGCACATAAATGTAAACAGGACAGACTCCCAAGATGTAGTCAACTGGGTGTTTAGACTTAGACAACTTTTATTGTCACTTTGTATACACAGAGTGTGTACAAAACGAAATTTCGTTTTGTACAGCTTTTCAGACAGTAAGAGAACATTTCCATTTTATAAAGTGCAGCAGTGATCAAATGTAAACAGTGCGGGAGGAAAAAAAACATGGTGCAAAAAACACATTGACATGGAAATTCAGTGCATTACTATATATGGTGCAAATATGCAGTATTTTTGGTTTGGGGTTCTCAGTGTGATGTAGAGTTTGTGAGATGATTTAGAGTTTTTTTCAACAGTTCAGCAGTCTGATGGCAGTTTGGAAGAAACTGTTGCAGAATCTGCTGGACCTTCATCGAATGCTCCAAAGCCTCTTCCCAGAGGGCAGCAGGGAGAACAATCCATGGTGGGGGTGGAAGGGGTCATTGATAATGTTACAGGATCAGGGTACACAGTGCTGGGATGAAATGTCTTTCATGGAGGGAAATGGAGCCCCGATGATCCTCTCTGCTGTTCTCAAAACTCTTCTCGCTTTCTTCCAGTCTGAGATGCTGCAGCCACCACACCACAATTGTTAAGGTACATAAAATGCAGTAAAGACTGCTTGGTGAGACAAAAAGAGGGACAAAAGAAAAAACAAGAAGAATTTTTAGTCTTCCAGTAACAAAATGAATGCAAACAGCCTTCCTGTTTGATATTGTTGTTTGATATTGTTGATTTTGGGCTTATTCACTTGAAAAGCATTTCTTCTGAATACTGACTGGCCTTTAATGAGCAATGTTGTTAGGATAAAGAAAAGGGAAATAAATAAATTAGAATATAGCTAAATAAAATGTAAAACAACCAAGTGCCATAAGCATCTTGAAATAAACATATGGACTGTAGACAACAGTTTCTTGTTTGTCTTTTGCTCTGTTAATGGCAGAAACGAAAAGAAGTCAATGTTATGAGGTTTACAGGTCTCCCTCTGAAAATGTAGTCATTATTTGATAAACAAGTTAACGTACAGTATGGTCATCTTTTATAGCTTCAAGCTGTTCATGAGCAGTCATGAAAAGTCAGTCATATCAAAGACCATTTCTATCCATATTGCAATGTAGGTTTCAATCAGAAACACAGTTAATACATCGTATTTATTAGCTTCTTCAAATAACACCATTTAATTTGTTTTGGATAGGAATATATTGTATTGAACTGCACTATATACAAATTCAAAAATAAGTAATTTTGTCTCTTTTGAAATCACCTTAACTAAATACATTTTAGTTGAATTAAATTAAATAATTGGTGCAACTGCAGAAACACATGTTATTCAGATATTTGGCATCAAGAAAATGTGTATTGATTTCCCTGTAAACAGTTGATGCTGTTTGATTCCAGACTTTGGCCAGATAGGTGCCATTTCTGTATCATTGGCCTGTATTGACCCAATTAGAAATGGAAGCTTGAACAAAGCTGAACTTACAAGGGTTAAAGATCTCAAGAACCTAATCTAAGTCAGAACGAATATAAATTGGGAAACATGATCAGGTTAAATGTAAAACTCTCATGTTGCCTGTCTCTCTTTGGTTGTTTTTGGGCTACCTGAAGGCTTGCCACTTTCTGCTGTGTCCCACTATGTCAATTAGAGAGACTAGAAGCACATGTCGCTCTCCTAATCACCCTCATTCCTCACAGCTTTTATCATGCCTATTATTAACTTTCCCTCTCTGTCAATCTACACCAGATTGTCTTTTTGCCTGGTTTAGATTTGTTCCAGCCCTTGTGTGCAATGTCTGCTTTCCTTACTTAATGTGCCTACCCTGCCCTCACTGGGTCTGTATGCCATTGCCTGTGTGCACCATCCCCTTCCTCTATTAAAAGACTCCGAAACACAAAATCTTTACATTATTGCTCTACATTGCTGCTCAAAAGTATTAAAATCTCTTGAGCTCTTTAACCTTGTATATGTTTAGAAATCTCAACAGATTTTTCATTGATATTTTTTAATGAGAGTTCAAAACAAATAAGTTATGAAACCGAAAATTATATTTAGTTTAAATTCTATTTCATGAATAAGAATCTCAAAACGTTGGTGTCCATTTATAATTGGTTTCCTAATTTACAATTTGTAGAAAAACACTTCACTGCAGGAACAGCTTAATTTATTATAGAATATGAATCTACAGTATTTTCACTTGTATAGAGTAAAATTGAAATTTTAATGTTTTGCAAAATACCCTAAATTCAATATGATTTGACATAGAGCACCTATGGATATCAGGTCTCAAACCTTACCAATCATCTTTTGTTATGTGTTTGTCCATGTCATTATAACTCATGAATATATTAAATTTAAAGCATGTGTTGGCTGTATGATTAAAATTAGCCTTCTGCTGGAAGCTTACTCATCACACAAATTTAAAGTAATTGTAAGCCTCTAACAATTTTTTCCAAAGTAGCCCTATGTTTGGCACCTTTATATCTACTTTGGCCATCAAGTCTGTGTTTCTTAAAAAATGATATTGCTTTCCAAATTTCACTAGAAGACCCTCACGAGTTAAGGATCATCTATTTCTAAGTTACTGTTTTCAGCTGTATTTACATTTACTATAATCAGACTCACCAAGTTGTAAAAAAGTGCATCAAATTGATACCTTATTAATTGAAACAGAGATGATAATTTGAAAATATGAATTACATCCTGCTTCGGGCCTACAACCAACTGGTAGATAAGTTTATTTCCCATGAATGTTTGACACTTGCGAGATTAAATTATTGAAGCAAAAAAAAAGTAATTCTGTGAATGCTTTTGAGATCTTGTCTTTCTTCCTTTATTTATTATTCTTATTTCATTTAATTTTATAATGAAAGGTTTGATAAACAGAAATTGAGCTGCCTTAAATATATCCTCGCATAACTCCAGTTTCTTCAAGCAAAAAGGAATAAAGTTCCAATATTTGACAACAGTTTAGCTAGAAATAAATGCTTTCTTTGTCAATAACCTGACTTTAAAGAAAGTCCTGAAATGTCTCTCTGTGAGATTTTTCCAGGATTCCTCAGCAGTCAAAGCGAGCTGGAGAGAACCATTTACACACAGAAGTTGTGCCCTTAGGGCTTTCCATTTAAAATGTGGACCACCAGGTTTTACTACGAATGATAAGATCATTTTTTATTTCCTTCTATTTACAATTTTAATAAAGTTCCATCTTTTTAAAATCTTAAGGGCAAACATTCATAATCTTTTTAAATATTAGCTGCTTGTTTTCTTTAATAAACTTAGACGTGACAATGTATATTATAAACCAAGTAGAAAGACATAAGAAAGGATGTGTTTTACTAATGGGATGCAAAATACATCAAACAGGTTGCAAGAATCAACATAAGAACCCCTAAACATTGAGTTACTTAAATATTTTCTGTTTTTGTATTTCAATTGTTATGTACCTTAATAACTAATTATTATTTTCCTATTTATCATACCTTGATTATGTTAAGAAAGCAATATCTTTACTTCAGCATTTCTTTTCTATAACCTAGAGATGAGCCGATTTTTATTCCGTGTTTTGCACGTTTTTGTTAAATTATATTTCTCGCGTTACTGGTCAACAAGAAAAAAGGAAAGGCCTGACGTGACGCTTTTGTCACAATCTGAATGGAACTCCATAACCACATTTATAAAACCTCTCATGCATTTAATATCTTACCGATGCGAATTATTTTATAGCCAGGCGGGTTGTTAATTGGGCAATTAAACAGAAAAATTATTTCAGTTTTTAAACACAGATTCGCTCAGTGACGCAGTGCAGCGCCTTTAAAGTCCAAAGACTTTGTATTTTTACTCATTTTCAAAGAACAATCATGTAAAACAAAATAACGGCGGCGTTGATTCTTCATTAAACAATCCAACAAAGTATTATATGCGAATCTTACTCATGTAGCCTAATTATAGGAATCGAAATGAAGCGCGTGTTAGTTTTAAATTTCCAATTTAAACAAAAATATATTGACTTTTACTCGAGAGGAGTTCAGACTTTTGCATTGTACGGGCCTTTGTTCTCTTTCTCAGTAACATCCATATTTGTTTGTCACAATCACTTTTATTTGGTGGATTTATTTTTCTTGTGTTATGCGCGCATTTTTAAAGATTTTTTTTTTGACTAAATGTATATTTTTTCACCCGCTTTATCTAACATTTGAAGGTTTTGATCGGATGGAATCTGCTCGTAATTTCTATAGGTTAGTCTACAGTTTAAAAAACAACCGATCGATAAAATGATCAGTGTTGATCTTGTTATTGTTTTCCAACAGTGAAATTTGTTGATGCATTTGAAAAAAAAAAGAAAAAAATATATATTTTAGATGGCTTAAAGCAGCTGCGAAAAAAAAAGTTGAATATGGTGGTAAAAGTGTTTCTTTATTCCCTTTTGTTTCGATTAAAATGTATCTTTGATACATGTGTGCAGCTGTTTTTTTTCTTCTGTAGGACGAAATAAAGACCTTTCGTGTGTAAATGTAATCCGTTTTATTTAACAATGTGATCGAATGGCGTCTCCTCCATGAGCACACCCAGCTCGGTCTGAATGCAGGGACTTTGAACTTGAACTTCGCCTTGCTCTTTATAGTCTTTGTTGTAGGCAATGCACAAATAAACCACCACTGATTTCTGCTCGTTCGACTTGTATATCTTTGAATTCCGTCCTTTGGTACAAGCAGGTGTGCTCAAAAATCATATTTATGTCAATTTTAAAATGTGGTGCTTTAGGTGTCTCCTTTGAGAACCAGCCAAACCAAATCCCCCAAAAAGCTAAGCATACTTTGCAAAAATACTTTCCTATATTGCCATCACCAAATTAGGAAAATACGCAAAAAAAAAGTCTCGGTCACCGTGATAATTTGAGTATTTATTAATTTTGCAATAAGTATGACGTAAACCTCTTTGTTTTAGCAACTGCTCATTCCTTTCATATATGTTTTTTAGAAAGAGTCTATTTCCCTGCGCACATCTCTCTCACAAAAATATCTGAAAATAAGAATCAAATTATAATAAAAACACTATTTGCGCTCTCTTTCAAACAAGAAGTGGATGTTTTAAGATCGAATTTGTTCCTTGTAAGAGGTAAAGGCAAGGGACTCAGTAGAAAAGCATTTAGACACAGGAAGCCAATATTTGTAGAAACTGACGCTTAATCTTTTCCTTCAAGTTGACAGCATTAGAATAGATGCGTCAAACAACGCTGGAAGCATTGCATACATGTGCATTGTACTGAGAAACAAATCATTTGTGTTTCGGGGTTAAAGACGTATTACAGCATATTCATACACATGTATCATAAAACTGGCATCCACTGCAGCTCTTTCTCAGTGGATAGGACTTACTGGCCTATCTGGATTTATACCGCAGGGGAAAATTCGTTGAATTGTGCAAATTGCTACGAATCAGCGGTTTATCGTCAGTCTTCAAATGAAAAATAAGTTGTTGAGTTTAAAAAAATATTTATATATTAAGTCGAACTTGCAAATCAGTCAGGTTTACTCTTAGTGTTTGGTTTCGCCAAATGTAACAACAAAAATCACCATCTCCCATGTTTATAGTTCACATGTTACATGAAAGGGGAAAAGGCGTGAGTTATAAGTATCGTTTTCATCCCTATGTGACCACTTTGCCACACTTCTGATGAATAATGTGCTTTTTGAAGAGCATTGGTCTCACGCAGAGCTGCTTCCTGCTGCTGTCTGGCCCTGCATGTTTGTCACATAAAGACGTTCACAAACACTTTGGAACAAACAAGGGGGCTCGGTTTGGTTCAGGCTGTCGTCTCTGCGGTTCAGTGTGGGTTATGTGCTTCATTTCAGATGGGAAAGTTTACTCCATCTCAAATGCAAGCAGGTGCTGACATCATTTTCCAGTCCGCAACTTTTCCAAAACTAACAGCCTTGGTGATTTTAGGCTTGCTGCAAAGCGCCTTTTATTTTAGTTTATTTATTTATTTCAAGTGCTTTCAGTAAATTTCCTACGACTTGATGCAATGTACTGGGAGCAAGTTTTTCTAAAAAGTGGCATGCACATATACACTACTGTCTCTATTTAAGTTATGGTTTACCTTGTGGTTTGAAGGGAAAATAATCAAACCGTTACTAAGAATGGACCACATATACATTTCTATTTATCTGATTATTGTATATTTTCATTTGCCAGAAATAAGAACAATGTATGTGCTATTGGAAATAAAGGGTAGTTGAAATCACTTTAGTATAAAAAATTATCAAGCCTGGTATTTGTTTTCATTTAAATGGAAATGCATATCTATGTTGAGGTAAATCTATATAGATTCGCTGCCGGTCTATCTTCCTTATCCTTTCTTCATGGCTCGGGAAACCCCTATTTTAATGTGCATTTTGTAATTCAGACACATTTCCGGGTAGCTAAACAGATTTTCTAGCACATCAATTATTAAAAGACACAGTAATTGATATCGTATTTTTTTCTAGACTTCTTTCACATACTTATCAATATACATAGCTATTTTACGCATACTACTATCCTTCATCTCCAGCCGACCTATACAGTTCAGATAAGACTTTAAATTGTAAACAAACAGAATTTCAAAAACATTTCTTACCCTGTTTGAACTACGTCTTAATATTAATATTCGTGACTATTACGGCTTCATTTTTTTTCTTTCTGGTGAACTGCATCGCAGCAGATAAGCTTAAATAGGAAATAAAATGTAAAACTATATCCAAATGCAGGATAGCAATTAAGAGATTCATTTAAAGTGGACCTATAGTCAGAAATGTGCCCGTAGGTTAAAGCAAAGTTATATTCCCTGGCAGAAGAGCTGAGATGATTAATGATGAGCGTGTGTGTCTTTTGTTTTGCTATCCAGGCGGATGGAGCGACCGCCTCTCTTAACTTGAACTTGGACTTCCGACGAGACGTCGGACGGATTTATTTTGCCTCTTGGTGTTTTGCTCCCTGGGCTGCAGCTGGAAAAGCAGCAAAATGGGACCTCAGTCATTCATTCGAAGCTGTGTAAAAAATCCTGCCTGAGCATTTTCTAATAGGATGTATTAATCTAGTGCGCAGTCCAACAGGGTTTGCGACAGTTCTTCTAAGGAGCTGTTGCCTAAATGTTTTTTAGAGTCTTAATCCAGGAAAATATGATAATTCTTTATTTAGAATTGCACTCATTGCCATGATGAGACATATCGGACATGGAAAAAGCGCCAGAAAAAAATAACAAAACAAAAGAAAAAAACACATTCTCTGAGATGGAGCGTTAACTTACTCCTTCATCAACAGTTTCTTTTTATGCAATTTGCGGCATGCATATTGTCTAACGAAACCAATACCCTTGCTATTACTATATTTTTGTGCTCAGGCGTATTGCGTGCAGATTAAAAAATGGCTGCAGTTTAGTATTTTGAATCCTACACTTTTTTATATATTTTACTTTTTTGTTTGGGGGGGTCAAAGGATCCTAGTCTAGTCAAATTTACACTTGCTTTGTGAAAGTGTTATTAGTCTGCGTTCAGGTAGAAAGGCTGACATTTTAATAACAATAACAAATGCAGCAAATAAAAGCGCTGTAAAGCCTATGCTGTATTTTGTAAATCCTCTCTGGCCTTGCGACCGCGGTGGTCTACCAGCCTGCCCTCTGTCCTGGGCGCGGCTCCGCCCGGTCTGCTTTATTTTGCGGTTAGCCCAGAAGCTTCCGCCCATAGTCTATCTGCTAAACTAGTCAGGTCACAAGTAAACCGTAAGCATGGTTACGATGTGCATGTATCCATGCATTGCTTTGCACCAGTCGTGGTAAACCCATCCATTATATTTAATGTCTAAAAAGCTCACTCAAGCGCAGAGGTAAAGATCTATATGGTTTGGGGTAAAAAAAAAAAAAAAAATCTTTCTTTTGCACGCGCATTGGTCATCTGACGGGTTATAAGCCTACCCAACGCAACCTAAAATCTACCTCGTCACTTCACAAAGTGAAGTTGGCTTTCACATTGCTTGTTAGAATCATGTTGGTGCCAAACTGTTCATATTCCATATTTGACGTCCATTGAACACGCAAAACTGCAGTAAAGCGGTATATTGTGTATGTTCTGTCTACTTGGTGTGAATTAAAACTTGAACAATATCAATATTTCTTTTCACTAGGAAGCTAAAAGTCATATAGCCTAAAATGTTTGTCAAGAGTGCACACTGGCTATCACACTGATCCTGGCATAGACGTCGCAAGGCTGTATGAAGCCCTAAACACATTTTAATCTGGGGCTCAGCTCCAGTTAAACCCAGCTCTACTAGTAACACTTGTCTTTCATGCATTTTTGTTTTCTTTTTGTATCTCTTCTTTATTCTAGACATTTTATTCTATAGGAGAATTCAAGTGTTATTGTGCATGCATCCGAAAAGCTTGCGACCCAGATTTATTTTTTAAAAATGCATTTGAAAAGTTTGTTTTTCCCCATCCCGCCCTGCGCACACATGAGGTAGGTAGGTAGGAGCCCATGGACGCTTCAAAGCTTTATACATTGGGTACATCTGTGAGTACAGAATCAGAATAGTCCTTGTTGTTATTAAGGATGTGGAGCATACAACGAAACGTGTTTAGGTGCACCTTGCGTCAGAACAACATATTACAATATCACAAGAAGATTACTTTAAATATGCAAATATTTTTCACACAAATAGGACATTTTTCAACTGTTTTCTGGCTAAATCAAAGTTAACTCTCTCAAAGTAATATCAAATCCTTAATTTCCTTTTATGTCACTGCTCATGTAAATAATAATTCACAATAACTAGCACTCATTTTTACTGATTCAAATTCACGGGTCAGTGTCCATCTTTATTTTATCTTGCATTTTATCTGAAAATAAATACTCTTTTGTTTTGCTGCATTGGCAGCGAGACAATAACCCTAGATATCCTGCAAAATGTCGGTAATGGTGTCATTGCTTTCCGTTATAATTCATTGAAAAACTGAAAAATACCTACCTCAACACGTTGAACTTTTAATTTAAAACAGTTTTAAAGAGTTTTTTGTAGTTATTAGCGTTCTTGTGAGATTAAAAGTGTTGATAAAACCTCAGTTCATCCCTATCGCCGAAAGATGATCATTTATGTTTTTGCTGCATGCGTATATTTTAAGATGGGCTTCATGTGTGAAAGAAATAAAACTGCACGGGATTAGGGGTCTGAAGGTGAACGTTTTTTTTGCTTGTGATGCTACTTTAATTCGCTTGTATTTTAAGCCATGCTTTCTTTTCTTTCTTTTTTTTTTTAAATCACATGCACCCTTCACTGCTGGCACGCACGTGTTCTACTCTTGGCATGGCGTTTAGATTCCTTGCTCTACGGAGGGGGTTGGTCGTAAACTGAGAACATTCTGCACATGCATAATTAAATCTAAGCAAAAAAATAAATAAATAAAAATCCCAGGATAATATGCTGTTTCAGTTTTGCAGAGCTATCTTTCTGACAGAGGACTCCATGCACTGTTCCTCTGCATTCAGAACAAGAGCCTGTTCTTCTTTTAAGCATCTCCACCCCCCACCCACCACAAGCACTAACATACAGAAACACTCATACACACAAAGAGTTACACACATTTGTGCTGATTTAAATAGGGTGTAGAAATAACCTCGAAATTATTATTTTTTAAAGAATATATAAGGTTAATAAGTCCATCCAAGGTCCCACACCTCACATGCCCCCAACAAGGTGCACGATTACACTCGGTTACATTACTTATGTAAGCCCCACTTCTTAATTTTTGTTCATATAGTTTCTTTTACATTTAATGCTTTCAGTGCTTTGCACTGTGGGATAGATTGTGGTTTATGTTTACAGGTACTCCCTTGCACTTGTTAAGCATTGTAATAATCTTTGATAACGTTTCCTTTAAATCAAAGCTGGCTCAAGATATGTTTCCTTTTAATCTATATTCTTTTAATCTATTAATAATGATGAATATATGCAATTTCAATCTAACTGAATAACCATCAGAAACACCCTGAAACTTAGTTGCTACCAATGGTTGGTTTCCTCAGTGATTATCAGTGGAGATGCAGTAATAAGAAAATAGTTACTTTTTAATCTTTATTTTAACCCTTATATGGTTTCATCAATGTCTTCGAAATGGATATGTGCCTTATGAACACATGTTCTGATTTGGCGCTATATAAAAAAACGAATTGAATTGGATATGAGCATGTCTTTTTTATTATTATTCAAAACAGTGTCTTAGACCCATTATTATTTAAATGAATTAATTTCCTTCTGTATTAGGTTAAGAAAAAAAAAACATGTGCAAGTTTAAGGTGATATGTTTCATTAAAGCCTTTAAAATGCTAAAGAAGGAATTCCACATCAAATTAATGAATTTTGATCACACATTAGACAATCAACCCCATGATCAATAACATTATCGAGCCCTATTGAAGTCTAGACTACTGTTATTAGCTCCTGGCTTAAACCTTCCTGTGAGTAGAATATCTTCAATCAAAGTCATTTCCTTCGGCTTCTAATTAGGCTTCTGGTTAAATTAAAAAATATACTTTAAAATATTTTAACACAAAAGCGAGCATCGTTAAACCGATCTCCAAACATTCCTCCTTGCCTTTTTTATTTTCTTTAATAAACCCAGCAAAATTTACCCGTTTTTAAAGGTAAATGTGTGATAATCCAAAAGAATTTCCCTGCACCCTATAGAGTAGAAGCCGCAGACAACGTCACAAATGACTATGATCCCGATTTAGCCTGATTACTGACTTTTATATATAATCATGTCGCTCTTTTGGTTCAGTAGCAAAAAATTGCATGCGGATGTGTCAGAAGGGTGTAGTTGGGATTTTTTTTGATTTGTTTAAACATTAAATCAGCTTATTTCATAAGCGCCAGGAGCTGGCTAGAAACTCATGAACGTAATCTAATTCCAGGGCTCATGACGCACATTGAAGTCTACCTGCAAGCAGTCAGCAAATTTTTGCGTACCTACGTGGTTTATTTAAGGATATATTATGCCTATGGATTTGCACACTAACAGCACTAAGAACGTGTTTGTCGATACTGAAAATGTATAATCTGAATTTACCTCTTTAAGTAACCACGCTGTGTTCTGCTATTTATTCTTAAAAAAAAAAAAAACTTTTGAAAAAAATTGTTTGTAGATCTAGTCACTTGTCTTTTTAAATGAACATTGTGAGCAATTTTAAATACAAGTCCAAAAGTGTAGGAAAATAAGTCTTCAGAAGCATATTCTTATTGCCTTTTAAGCGCCGGCACAGTCATGTGCCTATATGCAGTGCAGTTGTTGAGAGAGAGGGTGACTGCAGGTAACCAACATGCAGTTGCATGGAGATGCTCTCCCCTCCCCCACAACCTCTGCATCAGACGGGCTTTCTTCCTGCTCGACAGGATTCGTCTGGAGGGACATGATGTCTGCTTGTCATTCACAGCCCCACATCTTGCCTGGGCACTGCTGTTGTTCCATTTTAAAACTCATAAATATTTGAACCTACTGGGATACAAACCTAAAAACATTACTTTAGTGTATGTTGTTTTTTGAATATTTGATACTTTATTCGTGCAATGCTTAGAATGTGATATAGTGCAACCAATTTATGTAAGAATAGGCCTAGTCCTTTTTGTTAAAAGTAACTAATTAATTAGTTGTGTAGCATTATTGGAATGAGTGAAAGAAATATGTGTTTAAAGTAAAAGAAAAAAAAATCGTGAGAGAAGGTTTTCTTCAACGTCTGTAGTCGGACATTGTTGCTGAATTAAAATTGACGCATTTTAATCGGCGGCACTTTATTTTGTAATCAGTTGAATGGAGTTAAAAAAGAAACGAAAGCAGTTTCTTGTAAGTTATATACTTGACAAGTTATTTCTTGTCTAAGTTTATTTGCAAAGGGGGAAAAAAAACAAACGAAAAACAAAAACAACAATTAGCCTCTTAAAGATCCTCCAAGAGATTTTATTAAACTTTGTTTTAAACCTAAGAATATATGTGTTTTTCATATGTATATAATAGCTGCGGTGTGAGAAAAATGTCAGAGTAAGTTCCAGTGTTTATATTAGCTGTCTGCTAAACTTTTTATGTTCACAGGTCACAATAGTTGGATAGTATAAAATGTAACTGTGCTATGAAATGTAAGCAAGTGCTAATCCTGTAGGAAAGCGCTTGTCTATCTGCAGCATGTCTGCTGTTTATAAACCTTATAGATATATTTAAAGTGAACTATTCCAGTTAGATATGTGTCGGACCTCATTACATTGCTGGCATGCGAGGTGAATACTCATCTAATAATATTGGCATGTTATAAGAAGTAAAACAAGATATATAATTTGAACATTTATTATTAGGTTTATAGTTAACTCCGTAAGTCATTTAAGTCTGTGTAAGTGCTACATTGTTGCAAAGTGAAGTTATCAACTGCTTCTGTTAGGATCAGACCTACTCCCTTTTTTCATATTACTATATATATATATTTGTGTATATGTATATATATATATTTGTATATATGTATATATACATTATATATACTTTTTGCTGCCTCTTAAAACAAGACCACTTTATGTTTTTTATTCAAATTTAACCCCTCAATATCTAGTTCGTTGAAATTTTTGATCAGGGTTTATTATATTGAGATTATTATTCTCTGCTAAATATTGTTTCATTTGGACACATTTTTTAATGTCATTGAAGAAATATACTGCTAACAAGCTAAAGACAGGTTTCAGTAAGTTCTTTGTTTCGTTTTAACGAAAAGTTCTCCCGCAAGACTTAATTTTTACCTATGTTCTTTATTTTTTTAATAGTTCCTGTGCTCCTCTCCATTCTCCGTTCTCTCTGCACACATTTTCAGCCATGCTCCCTAAATAACGGCTATAGTTTGCATGTATACTCTAGTGTGAAGTTCATTCTTGTCTGTCTAGACTCTCCTTACGACCCTGTTTGTCTGCGTTTTTTTACCTTGACCTTGGACTTCCTTGCAGCTGCCATTTGGATGAGCCCTCCGCCGAAGTTGTAATTTCCCTGAGACAAAAGAAGCTACAGCCTCTCACTCAGGAACGATTGGGGAGGTAGCCAGGGTCCAGCTTTCTCAGAGCTGTGCATACAAATACGACTTGGTGGCCACTTTATGTCTATAAGTCTAAGAAATGTGTTGATGCACTGCGCGCCCTTTTCGCATGGGCAGCTCCGAGCCTGCTTTATAGGTGACTCATAGGATAGGCATTATAGACGCTCTCTGGGCCTATCCCAGATAACAATTATGTGTAGATTCTGCAAACAAGTTAAAATATGATTTTATCACAAAATGAAAAGAGGAATTTTTTTATGTATGTGCTTAGGATATAGTATAGCACTCGGATGCAATTTGACGCTCTGAAACTGTTTCTAATAGCGTTTGTAAATAAAAACGTATAACTTTTTGTTGGGTGAATTAAGACCACATTTTTCTTTTAGCTTGGATTTGAGTGAAAGTTGCTTGGGGTCTGCACAGTCTCAAACTGAAAGCGCCCTTGTTCTTTCTGTCACCAGGGAGTGCCTACTAAGATTAGCAATAACTCAGTGTGCCAAAAACATCACGAGTTTGTAGAACGAGGATTTTAATTTTCGTATCTTTACAAAAAAATTATAATATGAGGCTTTGAAAGAAAAAAGATATTTCTTCATGTTTCAGAGAAAGTTTCAACTGAAGGGATAGGGACTCTTGTTCATGAGCGATTTGGATAAATCCTTTAATAATAGTATTAAACTATGATGTTAGTCACAATCTGTAAGTATCGTGGCTTACCTGAACAGCCTTGTTTCTTGCCCCGGTGCTTTTGCCGCTTATGAGGAGGTGCAGCTGACACTCTTACAAGACCAAGTTTGTACATTTTAGGGGTTGAAAGCTATATTTTTGAATCTCACAAACGCACAAACACGCAATGGTACAGACTCTAGATGTCATGTTTTATTTGATAAAAAAATTGATATTTTGAGATTTTTTTCGAGTTTTGTTACCTAATTATAAGGTTATAGAAAAATACTGTTTATTGATGAATAACTTCCTTATGGAATATTAAAACACTACTGTACATTCAGATGCATTATAAGGAATGTTAGTGTGAACCATCATGCTCATAAAAATAAAATCCCCATTGCTTTAATATTTCACAATTTCTAGCATCCTATTTACTACTGTAGTATAAGCCAAAGCAGATTTATTAATTAAAATGCATTTTTATATTGAAAGCAAGCCTCAGCAGGAAATTGTTGCTTGCGTAAAGCACTGAACCAAATGAACTTTTGCGCATTGCGCTCCGTCCAAAACCAGTAAAAAACCATGCATTATATCCTTTAATAAAAACAAAACTTCACATTTTTTATGTGTAAAATGCTCCGTGTATCATTATGCAGCTATACATTCTGAGTTAGTTCTCATAGTCGGCTAAATGTCTCTGATTGTTTTCGCTTGGCCCAGCTTAGAGCGTTTTCCGAACTTCCCTTTAAGGGTGTGGGTCTAGCTGACTTAAACCAATGGTGTGACTCGGCTTTCTGTGGGGGAAAGCGGTGTCATGCGAGACAGTGGGTCTTTAAAGGAGCTGCTATACCCCTGCTCTCAAGCCCAATCTCGCAGGACTTGTTAGCGTATCACGTGCCAGACTCTTAATGAAGTGGACACACAGTTGGGCCCGGTGTGCGCATGCGCTCGGTGTAAAATGTAGTTGGAAATGAGGTGTCCGTCTTGGAGTAGTCGACTTTTAAAAAGCATCGGCAGCCCGTGATATGACGACTTCGCTGGTTCTGCATCCACGCTGGGCGGACACCTTGATGTACGTTTATGAAAAAAGCCCGAATGAAAGCAGCCAGAATAAAAGCCAAACAATGGAGGGACTGAGCGGTAATTGTCCTGCGACCCACTGCAGGGACCTGATGTCGCACCCCGCGCTGGGACGACATTCTGGCTCCATAGCGACCCACCAGGGCTCTGTGTACTCGGATATTTCCTCTCCTGACAGCGGCCGGCAGTGCCCCGCTCCCCAAACGTCTTCGAGCGCCTCCCTGAGCTACGGCTACCCGTTTGGAAACCCATATTACGGCTGTAGATTATCTCACTCACACAACGTGAACTTGCAGCAGAAGCCATGCTCGTACCACCCCGCGGAGAAATACGCCGAACCCAGCACGGCTATCCCCACGGAAGAACTGTCTACCAGGGCGAAAGAGTTTGCTTTTTACCCAAGTTTCGCCAGCTCGTACCAAGCCGTTCCCGGATATTTAGATGTATCGGTGGTACCAGGGATCAGCGCCCATCCTGAGCCGCGGCACGACGCTCTGATCCCCATGGAGGGCTACCAGCACTGGGCTCTCTCCAACGGCTGGGATGGACAGGTGTACTGCTCGAAAGAGCAAACACAGTCCACTCATCTTTGGAAATCACCCTTCCCAGGTATGATATATATATATATATATGCACAGGTTTATAAATGTTTTACAGGAATTTAAACCGAACAGGCTTGAACAACATTGAAGAGCATTATTCTAATGCAAGTTGAGAATATGCATGTGTGTACATACACATGCTATGTTAAATCATCAGCCAAATTACATTTAGCCATGAATAACATTTATTTAATTTCAGTGTCAATGTGTGCAAAAATATTAACTTGTTGACAGACTGTACCTGCCTTTTAATTAAGTTCAATTCTAACTTTTATTTTTTTAGAATGGGACAAATAAAGATGGAGGATGGACTATATATACATTCACAATAATAATAGAATTCATTAGGTTTTCTAGCTGGATGGTGCTCTGATTATATTCAGAGTACTGTACCTTGCAAAGTCACATGATGAATGGGACACAGTTTGCTGTCACGTAGAATATAAAGGTACATCAGTGCATACCTTTGCCCCCTGGATGACAATGTGGTGACTGAGCTATAGCTTGCTGGGTTTGGACTGTGGCAGTAAATCTATGCGCCCTGCGGTGCGTCTTTTGAATATAGGCCAATCTGGATTCATGTAGAACATTTGCATTGCCATCACTATAGATAAACGTTTCACAATCACGTATTATTTCAAATAATGTTGCATTTCGTTAACATGCATGAAACGATTTAGCACGCAACTCATTTTGCCTTTATGATCTTTATGAAATCTGTAGCTATTTTAATTGCACATAGGGAGTCCCCGCATCTCCCCCCTGCAGCCCCCTACTCTCATTTTTATGTTGCAAATATATTGGAGAGAGCCACGCAAGCACGGGCACGCTGTCAAGTAAGCGCGCACATGTGCTCAAACACAGAATGAGGTTTTCCCAAATGAAACCAAATGCATTAAATTTGAAAACCTAAAAGAAATAACCTGGCACCACAACATCCATGCAGTATTGCACAATTTTAGTTCAAGATTTAATTTATGAAAAATATTACAAAACATATAAAGCTGACTTAATATGTTCTTTTATGGTTTACAGAAGAAAAGAAATCGCCTAGCTATTCTATTTCTGCATGAAGGGAGTTCAGAATCCATATATCCACACTTTGAATTACTCTAAACTATTATTAATTGTGTGTGTGAAAACCACCAATTTACCAAAAGAAGTTTGCAACTATTGCAAAAAAAAAAAAAAAAAATTTTCAAGTATTATTTCAAGTATTTCACTGGTCAAATAAACATTGTACCAAACATAACATTTCCTTACAGCCCTGACTTTATAGATGTAAAAAGTAAATTATAAAATTATTTAAAAAATGCTCCATTTAGTCGAAAGTTGTAGGTTATAGGCAATGTATAGTTTTTCAGACAGGCACTTTCTGGGATACCCTGCTCTGCAGACATTAGACACAATATTCTTTCTCTCCATATCTTAGCGAGAGATTTATCCAAGATGCCATTAACAGTAATTGCGCAGTGGTTTGTAGATCTAAACAGCAAACAAATGAAGTACATTGCAATTTAAAGGAGTAACAGTGATCACTCGCCGCCTTAAGGCATATCCAAGATTTTTTGCAGGTTAACGCCTTGTGTTATTTAAAAATACAAAGGAGTGGAGATTGTTTTTTAATTGTGTTTTTAAGGAATACGGAATTGGATCAGACAGCCTAAATGTCAGGTGCAAAACACCTGAGAACTGCCCCACCATCTATCTATAGGCGCACACACATTGTCCATACACCTTCACACACTCAATTACACGTTGCGTTTGAGCTCAATTTTTTTTTTTTAATGAACAAGTGCTATTCCAATTGTTGTATGAATTGTTTAATTTGAACAATCTCTGAAAGTGTCCCCTTTCTTTTCAAGATGTCGTTCCCCTGCAGCCCGAGGTCAGCAGTTACCGTCGTGGGCGCAAAAAACGTGTCCCTTACACCAAGATCCAGCTCAAGGAGCTGGAGAAGGAGTACGCGGCCAGCAAGTTCATCACAAAAGACAAGAGAAGGCGCATCTCGGCCGCCACCAACCTATCGGAGCGCCAGGTCACCATCTGGTTCCAGAACCGGCGGGTTAAGGAGAAAAAATTCGTCAGCAAATCCAAAAGCAATCACATCCACACCACTTGATAAAGACAGAGGCTGCACCTCGAACCTTCCCAAAGCAACATGCCATATGTTTACCTCTCGCTTCAGAGAACTCGACTGACAAACATTTGATTTGTTTGTATTGGTCGAGTGTGTTTTAATTTTCTAATTTAACTTCCAACATGAACCATGGATATAGACCACATCAACAACCCCCTGCAGTTCTCAGTTTAGAGATAACCCTCTAAAAACTGTGAAATGTTGAAAGTTAATTTCGATTTTGTTTTATAGAAATGTACATATATAAATATATAATATTTAAAATGCTATCTGTATTTCAAAAACAAGTATTGCGTGTTTTTCCCCTTCTTCTACAAGCCTGAATCTTTAGAAAGACTGACGACATCTCAAACTGCTTGCAATGAGGAAGATCAAAATCAAAGGACACTTTTGTCATTTTAGAGAGGATGATCGCCCATATGGACAACATAAGTCGAACTTTAGACTTTAATCAGTCTCTACAGCTAACATTAAAGACTTTCAGCAGAAAAAAATAAAAATAAAATAAAAAAACAATAATCATCTGAATTTCAAAAGCAATGCTCCTCTATGTGGGGATTTCTTCTGTAAAGCCTGGGCTAAATCATAGCCTGCTATGTTGTTAATCTGTATAGTGCAATGCCTCCATTATTTAAATCATATTAACTAGTACCGGAGTATCATAAACCTGTATGTTTTACTTTATCAGTGAAGAATTCTGTCTGTCATGCAACTGGAATGATTGTAAACCATTAAAGTGAGTATTACATATAAATGCACAATCGTTTTATTTTGTTATGACCTTGTTCAGTGTAAAATTGGAGCTATGATCACACGCCATGTATCCGAAGCCTGTATAATTTCTACTTTGGTGCAGTTTGTGAACTGTTTTGTGGTGTTGAATTGCGTTCTGGTAACATTGTTTCATAAATAAATGGTTATGAAAATGCTCCCTCATACTCCAGTCAATTAAGCAGCTCAGAGAATTTCTATTCGTTTAGATGCAGAAATGTTAATGGGCTGCAGAACTACTGTACGTTTTTTTTATTTTTTTTTTTATTTTTTGTACAGCATCAACACAACCAAATAATTATTGAGTGCCCATTTAAGATGTTATTACGCACGGGATGTTGCTAATCAACGAGAAAGTTATTCATTTTTTTTAACAATAGACAACCTGATCAAACAGTTTGGATATTGTATTAGTTCGTCAAGTCTTATATTGTTAAATATGATGCTATCAAGCCAAATTCTGAAAATATATAAACAAAATTTGTACAAAAAAGAAGTAAGAAAGAACGAAAGCCGAGGGAAAATACACTGAGTTACATTATTCACTCTTCAAAACAAAGAACACATCCATCTTTATTCCACACTACAAGATTAAAAACATATTATAACAAACCCATTATATTCCTAGCATTATTTAGTGGAATTGAAAGTTTTTTTTCTATAAAAAAATCCCCTCATTGTTTATTTTGTTTGCGTTGCCTAATTAAAGGAAACTATCAGCCTTAACACAAATTCTCGTTATATTTCCTATGTATTCCACTCCAGTTTGGATCGCGGCCGACGCCTCGAAAACAGGTAAGTTTTGCGCGAATTTAGGGACACGACTATGGCCAAAGGGTAATTTATACAATTATAATTTTGGTGATCTGGCGTATTCAAAAATACATTTATTTCTTGTTAAATGTAAATAAATCGTATATATTCCCAGTTTTCATACAATAATAAGTCCATTTATCATAATCTTGCGTTTTGATTGAATTCGCGTATAGAATGCACGCATTTACATATGTTTATTTATTTAGTTACTACTGGAAAGGTTGCTTGAAGCTCACGAATGCACACGTCCATGTAAGCGAAATACAAAACTACACCTTAACACAAAACCACATATATATTTCTTGTTTTCTAAATCTAAATAGAGATGCGTGTAACCAACTCAAAATATTTAGTTTTGTTTATTTTCTTTCTGCTGCCCGAGTGTCTCCCTGGCTCAGTTAAGCTACTTATATAAGCCATATTTACGAAAAATGATTCGAGGCAAATAGTCTCAAATTTACGTCCCCATGCAGCTGTTCAGGGTATCAGACGCAAGCTGGAGCTGGTTTATTTTGAGGGCTTCTTCAGACATGTTCATGTCAAGTCTGTAATTTAGGTTTCTGATTAGAATGAACATTAAGCCGGGTTATGCTCCAAAAGACCAGCTAAGTTTAAATCGTTTATTTTCTACTTATGTTTTAATATCCAACGTGCATGTCAATTGTACCGTGGTTGTATTTTCAAGGACTAAAAACTAAGCCTAGTCTAGTTAAGATTAAGTTTTATTTTCTTTGGTATGCGGGGCCGTGTGAAGTTTTTCCAGCTTCTCCAAACCTTTTGGAGCTTTTAGTTTGTCTGGGCTTCTAGATTTCCACCCAATGTTAAAACTCTTCTGATTTTACCCTTGACCATGACTATGTGGTCACTTTGACCTTGACATCACAGAAGATTGTGAATAATAAATAGAGTGGGGGAGGACGCCGGAGCTCGGCGGTTTGTTTGTAGGCAAACAAGGTGTTATTTCCCCCGTCTAGACAGCCGGGGCTTAATGGCATGCCATAAATTCATAAAAATGGGAAGTGTAGCTGTATCCTTTGACCCACGTTTTTCTGACCATCTCTTGGAGCTTTGTGTCGACATTTGGACTCATCAGTTTTTTGGGGAAGTACTGAAAAAATTATAGTAATACGCAGCGTGGCCCTACGCCTCTTCGAGCCAGTAATCGTTTCATGCAGTCATCACGAGGTGTGTGTGAGAGTATTGTTGACCATGCTGGACAGGTAGAACTTTTTGACGTTTCTCGCCAACCGCACCAAGCTGCAACAATCCGCAGCAACCGGATAGAGCATGTAGAGCAAGAGGAAATAATAACACGACATCGCCCACAATATAACCATCAAAGGTAGGGGCGCTTACCTTGTATCTTGACAGTACAGGCTTACGTGGATTTCGCTGTATGACTCTAGAAAAGCTTTATTTTCGGCAAACTGGCTTGTATGGCTTGTTATTCAAGTAAAAAAACAAGAGACAACATTTGTATTCAATATATTTTGATTATATTTGTTGTATTTGTTGTACAATATTTGGATATAAGTAATTTTTCTACATTTTTTCCGTTGTCATACATTTAATACGTAATCAGTATACGTCTGCTTTGACAAGTCCAACCCCAAAAATCTTTAAGGAAAATAAGCTTCAAAATATTTCTTACGCTTTATGAAGAATCTTTTAAAGCAGATGTTTCGCTTTTGCTTGTCATTTAAAAATATAATACAAACAGAAACACATCCTGCTGGAAATATTTATGAAATAAATATATAAATATCTATAAATTTAGAAGGGGATTCTCCATAAATGTAAATAATTTTCCTGACAGTTCTGTTAATGTTTCACTCGTAAGTTGTATCTTTCTTTTATTGAATAACCAACGCCCTTAACTAACATTCTCATTGCTTAAACAATGGACATTTTCCAACATCTACACTAAGGATATATTTTTAAAATAAGTAAAATGTAGTTTATTTTAACCAACCAAACATAAATCTGGCCTTCAGAACACAGCATAAGTTACATGAAGTTGCGTTGTTTATGGCTGCGTGAGAAGTCTTAATGGCTGCAGGCCGCTGCCAGACAAAGACATGAGAAAGGGGGCTGATAACCTCTGGTGGTGACCAGAGGAAAATATCAGGAAGTGATTCAAGTGTGTCTTTTTTATTTAGTGAACATTCTGCTCACTGGGGAGATTTTGAAAGTTTTGATTTAGACATATGCTATTGAGTTTATTTTCCTAATATTAGATATCCTGTTTTAATATACTGTAGTTATTTATTTTTGATAAAATCTCTTTTTATGTATTTATGGAAAATTCTTACTTTTTGAAACTAAAAGTTCGAGTAAACGGCTTCAAAGTGTTCACAAAGATCTTACTTTCCCCTAACTTTTGTCATTATTTTATTGAGGGGATCCTATTTAGAAAAAAATAAATAAAAAAGTATGGAAACTCGTGGTATAGTTTTACAAACTATATCTATTGTAATAGAATGTTTTCATTTTAAATGCATAACTTTTTGTAAAATATCAATTTCAATATTTTTTCATCGTTACTAACAAATTTATTTAACACGTGTTTTGTTAATAGAAGTTTAGCTTTATTTCAATTTTCACTGTCAATTTATGCAATATATGAATTTATATGTTTTTCAACAGGAGTGTTACCTCGTCTCGAAAACCAAACTCTTTGTCTTTGTAAGATATACATGCAACATTAAAGAGAATATCACATAAGAAGTAATTTAAAATTTTTTTATGTTTTTATTCTATATAATCTCCACATTTACCACTGTAGTTAACAATGTTGCATTAACTTATGCTTACGAATTCTGAGTAGG
>NW_015150469.1:1860761-1877682 GCF_000732505.1 Cyprinodon variegatus
TTTTTTTTTTTTTTTTTACTCTCCTCCCCCCCTTTTTCCTTTTAAAAAAAATTTTTTTTTTTAATTTTTTTTTTACAAATTCTGAGTAGGGAAATATTGCCTGCTGACGCCCCCCCCCAGACCCCCCCCCCCCCCCCACACACACACCAATACACCCACACACACACACAAGTGAGAATCACACAATTAAGAAACGAACATTTCCATTTCATTTCTCTTAAATCCGAATTGAGGAATGTTTAAGGCCCCTGGAAACATCTTCAACCGTAATTCGCTCTGTTTAAAATTAGGTCGCTTTCATTCTAATAATCAATGTCAGTCAAGTTCAACATTTTTTTTTTCCATCAAATAAATGAAACGCATGGCTTATTCTATGTGATAGTTTGTAACATTAATTCTATATGCTCTACGGAATTATTTGAATTATTATTTTCTAATTGTGAAGCGCCTGTTTAGATTGTGTCACAGCTATTTGACTCTTATATACCTATGATTAAATTACTTGTTGGGAATATTTTAGTAATTTTGTATGTTAGCTTTAGCTTGGGTTCAGTTACCCTGGATCAGTTTATTACGATAAAATAAAAGAGTCGCCTGGTGTTTGTGTTGTAAATAAATAAAATAAAGTTGGATAAACTTTTTAATTAAAATATTAGAACTTCTTTTCATTTTTTTAGCCTCCATTGGTGGGTTTGTTTCCCTAAGAAAGGAGGTTTACGGGGCTTCAGCCGGGCAATAACTGTGGAAACATGCCTGCAGAGAATCAAAGAGAGAAAGAAGGAAGAAAAGGCCTTTGTTTAGGCTATTGCCCTGTCTGGGCAGGACGTTGGATTCCTGGCGGCTAATTTCAATATGGAGCAGACAGTGTACTAGACAGTGACCTTGACAGTGCTCACTTTTATTTTATTTTGTTCTTAACCACGAAAATATTCATTTTATTGTTTTGTTACATATCCGGGTAAGATATGGATTTTAGCAGAGCTCAAAGATTACATTAGTATGCACGCATTTGTTTGGATCTGGGAAAAGCTGTGAAACGAAGGCGTGGAGACACGAGGCAGGGAGGCGCAACACATGGCCTCATATCCCCCCCGAGGTAAAGTGGCTAATACGTGCCTGCACCTTACTCATCTATATGGGCCATTTTGTTGCTATTACCGCAGCTTCTGGTAGCTGTTCCAACAAGCCGAAAAAGCATTGCTGCGCGCCCGCCTATGTCGGACTAACTGGCCGAGCGCATTACGAGACTCACTAACTAGATAAAAGAATGTACAGTGATAGGAGCCTTAGCGGAGAGTGAGAATAAGAAGCCTGTCCTGTTAAAAAGCATCTGATATGTGCCTTTCTATTTAAGGACAGAGCAGGGCTCGGTGCCTTCAGGTTAAGAGAGGATGTGTGGTCAAAAGTGACAGATACGGCTATCACATATCGGCTGACTTGCAAGTCGTCCCCAAACAAGTGTTTAAATGAATGCTGGAGTTCTCACATAACACCCCATTGGCAAATTTTGTGGCATGAAACTGGGTCCTTCTAGCACGCATGTGCAGCTCTCTGGCAGCCATGCGCATTTCTGACAATCTTTAAATGCATCCATATAATCAGCTGATTGAATCAGTCCTATCTTTTATCACTGTGTTGTTGTTTTTTGTGATATTTGGATTTATCATTTATGTTTCAAAACATCATTTCTGCAGAAAAGAGGGTTTCTCGATGTATTTTGAAAACAATGTTGGAAGAAATAACTATTTTACCTCATTTTACTGTACAAAATCTAAAAAAAATGCTCGTTTGCAATTAGCTTGTTTTTGTCAGCATAATTTGCATCACTTTCAAAATGTATTATTTGAGTTCAAACTCAAGTTCAACGCATAGTGACTCTGCGTCTTGAACTTGAGTTAACGGCATGCATCGATAGCAGCTTTTAGATGAACTTAATGACATATTTTGTATACTCTGTTTTTTTTTTATTTATAAATCTGTTATATACAATTCCCTTCATATTTCTTTTAACCGTTCTTTTATTTTTATTTTTTTAACTGCACAGTTACACATCGAGAGATGATATCTTTGAAACCGCATATGGATTTTGCATTGGAAATATTTATATTGCAATATTTTGAACTGGTTTGGTTCATACTAATTATATTCAACTGGAAATACGAGTTTAATATAGAGCTGGCCTTTCTTATATTGATCACGAGAACAAATTTCAAAGACTAGACTCCACCGCTTCAGTGCGAGCAGTGCATCAGAATCCTAACCAGACGCTTTGCAAACTTCTGAAACTGTACTTTGTAAAAGAAATATAAAACATGCTTCATTTTGCCAATATTGTCAGTTTTAACTATATAAGTTGAAACAAAAAAGGTGTTTGTTTTGTCTGCTTCTATATTTGCTCAGTGTCTTTACACCCGCTTCTACAAATCAACTAATTAGTGCGATATAAAGCAGAGGGCCTCTTCGCTGATTGAATCAGTTAAGTGCCCTCTGATATCTTGTAAAATTCATATAAAAGAATTGTGAGAGGTGTAACTATCCCACCAGAGTTTGGCCGGCAGCGTTTATTGGAGGTATCTGTTAAAGTTGCTCATGTGAGGTGTACTAGAGAATATGATGTGAAATATACGCTCTTAAAGTAACCTTGTAGAATGTCGTCTTCTTCTTTTTATTTTTTATTTTTAACAGAGCCACTGGCTTCAATTGGATGACCCCGTTACTGTAAATATGAGCAATGAGGATCAGTCGTTTTGTTAAAACAACCTTGTAAATTGGGACATCACGATTTTATATGACACAGAAGTCAACCATAATTTGTTAGAAAACAAAAAGTCGCATACGCACCCACTCCCTCAAGGAAAAAATACTTTTTAGAAGAAAAAAAAAAAAACTTTTGCCAGCATATAAAGATATTAAACGAGGCCGTGGACAGTTTCACTTCTGTAAAAGGAAAATGCTGCTCCCTTCTGGGCTTAGAGAAAGAGAGAAAAAAACAAGACTCCACTTTTTGAATAAAAGGTTTATAGTATTTTTTAAAAAGCTTATAAACCGTTGTAATACAGAAGTTAATGTTTTGTTTTGTCTGAGATGGACCAAGTGGGTGGTACCATGTGGAGCACAAGTTAGCCCGGCCACGTGGTGCTGTGATAACCAATCAGGCGCAGCTCCAGGTTTAACTATGTTAAATGTCAGATTGCAATAAACTAGAAGCTGTTGGTCGGGCCCGCGGAAATGGGCGAGCATAATCTCCTTAATCCAGGGTTTGTAGGACCTCTGGTAAACATCCATACAGGAGACACCTTTTACTTTCCGAATTTTAGAGCCTCAGGGGGACAGCTGGCGGGGCTACCGTCTCTCTCCTACCCGAGAAGGGACAATGTTTGCTCCCTCCCGTGGAACCCTTCGGAGCCGTGCAATGGATATTCTCAATCCTACTTTAGCAGCCCCGTCTCTATTAACCCTTCTTTCAATCGGTCGTGTGAGATCACCAGACCGGAGGAGGGCAAGTGCTACTACAACAACGGGAACAGGGAGACCTGCTCAGGTGGCAACGGCAGCGGCAGCCTAAAACGGGAGGACAGAGCGAGGGACACATCTTCCCTAACATCTGACCACGGGATGCACGCCGGGATTGCAGGCAGCGTCTCCTTCTCTAAATATGAGTATGGAACGGAGCAGCTCACACAGGATCCGCCGTCCTGTCAGTCGATGGAATCTGACTCCAGCTCCTCTCTGTTAAATGAGGGCGGCAAGCCTCCATCTAGCAACACACAGACCCTGGTGTCTCCGGGAAGCCATTCTGGCAACATAGCCGCAGGCGGAGGTGGGTGCTCCTTATTTCTTTATACATAAATAAATATATGATGGCACCGTAAACGCAATGAAACACATTTTTAACCTGATTAAACGTATATTCCCTTTACATACGGGTTATTATTTTGATGGTCATCCTGCAGCCTTTTTTAGCCTACAGGAAACATGCGTGGTGCGCATACGCCACTAGGGGTAGCCCTAAAATACCCCATTTACCGTGTGGCACCAATCCCAGAGAAAAAAAAAAACTTCCAAACTAAAGGTGTCTCCACATTTTTTGGCTAAAACGTCCTTCTGGGACAATCAGATATCTGTGAAATAGAAGAGCTGATTTTGCTCCTTTGTTTTTACTATTTAAACAGAAACTAGTGAACTGTGTTTTAAAGATGAAAGTCACTTTAGTCGACTGTTATGAATGGACAGAGGGGGAGAGTTTTCCTCTTTAATGACTCGTAAACAGAATTAATATATGTCACTCTGGACTCGAGCCGTTTAATATGCTCAAGAAACAAGCGAATAAGTTAGGATAAATGCTGCAGGTACGGCTTAATTATCGCTTTAATGCTGCTTTAACTGACAATAAAACTCACTTTGACGCAAAGCCTCGCTTTAATATAGCGGTCTCTGAGCGGGGGCTGGAAAGGAAATTTTAAATAAAACAAGTAGTAAAAAAGTTTAGAGAAACTGAATCAATCCCGAAGACCAAAATAATAGCAGTATCTTCGGGGGCGTATAAGTTGCATTGCTGCCAATTACTTATGCACAAGGCAGCTTTTGCAAAACATTCGAGTTGTCTTAAACTATTATAATATTGCATCTTCATTTGACACAATCAACGCTGTTACTGCGCTAATTTATGACTTGAACGTTTGTTAGACTGACCTGGCCCCCTCTAAGACAACAGATGCCCCTATTGCTGCGCCATAACCTTGAAGATGACCGTGATTTTGTAGCCTAACTGTGTTGACTATTTCGCTCTTTGACCCCCCCTCCTCCTCCCTCTCCTCTTCATCTTCCATTACTTTCTCCTCTTCCCATCGTCTTCTCTCCTCCAGGTGCCCCTTGGTACCCCATGCACACTCGGACCAGAAAGAAGCGCAAACCTTATTCCAAACTCCAGCTGGCGGAGCTCGAGGGAGAATTCATGCTGAACGAGTTCATTACCAGGCAGCGGCGGAGGGAGCTCTCCGACCGACTGAACCTCAGCGACCAACAAGTGAAGATTTGGTTTCAGAACCGCAGGATGAAGAAGAAGAGACTCATGTTAAGGGAGCAAGCTTTGGCTTACTTTTAAAGATGTGGGATATAGAAAGGTGAATCAGTAGGCAGTAAATAAGAAGAAAAAAAAAACGAAAGAAAGAAAAAAGCCAAGGCTTCTACGCTCCCTTAGGTCTTATTTCAGTGCATGCACTCATCTACCCATCTTCGTTCTCATGGCGGGCTATCATTGCACCCTTTTTGCAGGTTTATCTTTAAAGATGCCCCCACACCCTAAAAAAAACAAGCCACTTTCTAGCGTCCACCACGATGCACATTAGTAAGCCTCGAGGTTTGACGAACTGGCACAAAAACTGTGAATGTTTTTTTTTTTTTCCTGTGTAGTATTTCCCCCTCAACTTATCAGTTGCTAAATGTTGAGGAAATATTACATCATTCATTCTGTTTTACCCTAAATGATAAGGGTGGAAGAGAGGCCGTTTAAGGCAGAAATCTTAGAATAGGGTCTAAATATATCCTTGAAACCAGGCAGCCTGACTGCCAGGCATTTGTGCTCCAGTGTCTGTTTAATATCTCTATTAAAGATCTAAAGGAGAAGAATATCCATCTTTAGATGTTTTCGGATTCATTAAGAGGAGTAAGTCCCACGTTTTGCCCTGTTTTTTCGGAGTTAACTCACGGTCCCGTGCAAGAGTATCAGTCTTTGCATGACAGAAGAAAGGCAAGTCGAAACAAATGAGTAATAAATATATAATTCGTTTGTTCACGTGCAACAAACCACAGAGTCCTGCATGAGTTTTTACCATTCAAAAATGGTTCTGAGGCTGCTAAAAAAAAAATAAAAACACACTCATGCCAAACTCAAAGGAAGCATAAATTTGTCAATTCTACAGCAAAAATTAATTCCTGCCAGATCAGCATAATAAACCAGATGTCACTCACCTATAGGGCGCATATAAGCTTGCAGGCCAAAGGAGCATTTTTTAATCGTACAAAAGTTTCAGGCCCTCAGCGTGTTGCTCCTCTGATTTGAGGGCGACCACAGTGTATTATTTGTTAAATGAGTAAGCTAAATAAAATGTTTGCAGCATGTTATTGATGTGAAAGTGCTACCAATCGTGTTCTGCGGGACACTTTTTCTGTAGGTGACTTTTTGTACCTTTACTTTTTTTTTTCTTGAACAAATCATAAACCACCGATATTAAAAAGTCTTGAATAAACGCCTTCAAAGAATGTATTATCATTAATCTTGTTATTATTATTGTTATTATTATGGTGCAGGGACGGAGATTTGCTTAGGCCAATTTATTTACTTGCAGTGTTGTCTCCGTCCTTGTCTTCGTGTATAACTTTGTAAAATGACAACGTAACCAATAATAGTATTCGCATCCTATTTTGAGGATCCCCCTATCGCTATGTAATAGTGCTTTATGTTACTGATTGTCTTGTATAACTTCATTCCATATATATATATATATATATATATATATATATATATATATATACGTTGTTACTGTAAGGGGTGCGGGAGGTATAGGACGAAATTCAGAATGAATGTTAAGAATGTAAGATTCTGTTATTTTTTACAATTCTGGACATTTAAAGAAACTCAGTTTTAGTGTAGTGGTTGTTCATGGTCGTACCTTTCATGATGTCGCCCACCCTATGCATTCCTTTCCTTTGCGCTTGTAAGGATTGCTACGTTGTCTTGTAAACGTAATGCTGATATGAATGTATATGCGTAAGGTCTTCAATAAACAGAATATTGAAATGTTTATTGGTGTTACAATAGTCTGTTATTCACACTGCCTCTGATATATTCAACATAAAAAACAACAACAAATGAAATGAAGTCTGCGGCGGGATTGTTATGGGCCCAGAAAGTAAAAGAACAAAACAAAAACAAAAAACCCCCCAGAAAAACAGATATACTGATAATAATAAAAAATGAATAAAGAAATAAACATTACCACAATGAAATGCAGATTAACCGGTCAATCTGACTTATTTAAAGGAGCTGTTTGTTGGGAATGTTGTGCAAGCTTTTACACGGATGCTCTTTAGAAGCCCGCACAGGTTGACCTAATTTTATTGTGACCACAAGAAATACAAAAAAGGTTATAGGTGCCTTTGATATCAGTGACCGTGTAAAATTGTGTCTAAGTTTATATAGTGCACGCTATGTTGCATTAAAGTTTAATGCTTACCCTTTCCATTTTTTTTTTTTGTTTTCAGTAAAAAACAAAACGAAAACACCCGCCACCCAAGACAAACAAACAAACAAACGAAAAAAAAAAATCACCTTTTTAAACCCCTCAAGTTTGACCTGATCATTGTCATTTCTCTGCTACAAGCCTATAACGTCGCAGCAAAACACGCAATAGCTCTGTAAAGCCGTAATAGGGTTACACCCCAGTGCTTCATCTATGTAGAAGCCCCTTTGGCCTGGCCTAAATTTTATTAATGCATCCCAGCATTTTGCTGATGCATCCAAGAAATGTAAACGCACTATTGCTTATATGAAAACTTTAAATGTTATAAGAAAATAAAAGCAAATCTTATTTCTCAGTGTTTAAAATGCATTGGATTTGATCTTATGGACGTTTCCTGGGTCCACAAGGCTCTCCCTGCTGGCCGTAAAGTGTAAAGCCACACACTGGCTGAGCAGTGTTTTTCTTCCTGTTAACTAACGGACCGTTGGTGCGTTTGTCTTTAGCAGCTTGTAGTCTCAGTTAAGTGAAGAAAAACGTTGTTCTATCTCAGTTTTCATATCAGATGTTGCCTTTGCAATGAGCTGTGAAAGACTTCTGCAACCGAATCACTGACTGCCATCCCTCTCTCTGCAATTTACCAACATATAGAGTTATAAATGCAAGTAAAAGATTTATTTGTCTCATTATGCCATCGTGCTCAATGATATAATAAAGGTGTCGGTCCATTACAGATTTTGTATTACTATGGTGTCTATTGTTTATTGTGCCGCTGCTGTTGCAGCCTAGAAGCATCTGATAGCTTGTGCGCCCTACCTCGAAGTGAACCACACTTCCCCGTCTAGGTGTTTGCTGCAAACCACAAAACATACCAGTCAATAAATTCTTCACTGTGTTGCCCAGTTAGCCAGAGGGCATAAGTGTGAAATCCATAACATTGTTGCAACATCTTGATTAAAGCAAATGAACGGGATGTCTCGATTCCAGCATGATGACACAGTGCGTCAAGTTGCACAATAATGATAACAATCAGATACCAACAATACAAATATCAAGTATGATTACAAACAATATCCATACTGTGCAAGCTGTGTGGTTATTTTTAAAAAAAAAAAAAAAATAATGATAAACATGAAAGCTGTGTGTGTGTGTATGCCAGAATCTTTCATGAAACTACAAGGTAAATCAAAGGGGTTACAGAAAAATTAATGTTATGCTCTGTTTTTGTTTGAAAAGAAAATTAGCTCCCCATAAAAATTTATTCTAAAACGTGTTTTAACTTGTCTGCTCAATATTTTAAGAGACGTTTAAAGTAAGATTTTAAGATAACACATTTTAATGTTTCTTTAAGCAAAGCGAAATATACCCGTGCGTAAAAAGATGTTATATTGTCTGGTAAAAGGAGAGTTGTGCTTTCTCCAAAATAAACTCAGTTAAAATGTATTAAACAATATTAAAATGTTTTTAAATTAATTTATTTTATTTGGTCCTCGAGACAAAGCAATACTTGTGTCGATTGCTTGTGTATTACCTTTAAAAAGTGTTTAGAGTCAACATGAAATATAAATTACGCACCAGGAACACATCTTTAATTTGGCCATTTATCTTAGTTAAACGGCCCCCATATCAAGTTGAATTATTCCTGATAAACTGATTTCATTCTACAAGAACTTTAGATTTTTTGTTCCACAACCTACTTGTGGAATTTGAACTTGAGGAGTGTTTTAAATTAAACTGCTAATATGTAGAAAATGAGAGGGGGGAATGGCTGATCAAATTTTCGTGATTTGTAACAAACAGCAACAGATTACGGCTCAGTAAGGAATTCAGGTCTGGAGCAAAACAATTTGGATAATTTATTTCACCGAATTTGAACTGTGAGGAGAGAAGCGTGGGCATCCAAGCACACAGAGCACAGAGTCATTGTGTTTCCCCGCTGTGATTAAACGGTAGTTTAATTTGCAGGCCAGTAATGGTGTATAAATGGCTCGGATTATTGTTACAGAAATACTTGGCAGTGAGGTCTTTGGTTTAAGCCAAACAATCAGTTGCACATATTTCTATGCAAACGCAAGAATCTGACGATTTTATTCGTAAATTTATATTAATTTATTTAGCTCTGGTCGTTGCTGGGGGGGTTTTACGCACACAACGAGCTGCATTCCTATAACTACTAATTTGTTTTTTGATAAGTAACAAGAAAGGTGCCGAAGGAACTAAGCATATGTTTATATCCGTTTTTATATATGGGCAAAGAAGAAATGTAACCTGCCTTTGGCAGTTAGCCAAAGCTAGGTTATCTCTTGTCTTTGCGCACGACCTTCGGATATTTGGCTTTGCAGGTTTTTAACAATCTCTCTTTCAGTGCTCTTGAGCACTTTTGACTTTGAGACTGACTAAATCTTTTTATGACGGCCAGTCTCAAAGGTCAGTCAGCTTCACAGTGCCCTTCGCAGAGAACTTGTGTGGCATGCAGTCTACTTCCCCCCTCCGCCACATCTCCCGTTTATGGCACAGAGCTGGCCAGAGAAACAGAAAGCGGTGTTATTCTTGGTAAAGTGTATCTGTTTGGGAGCCGGTGTGTTTTAATATGTGTGTGTGTGTGTGAGAGTGTGTCCATGAGGAGCTTCCAAAAGAAGAGAGTGGAAATTACATTTTTTTCCACAGGAAGTAATGTTAATGTGATATAAGAAAAGATAGGTATGAAACTTAAGGTCAGAGATCCATATAGTTTTGAAGAATTGTCATGTATAGATTTTAGAATGATTTGAAATTAGTTCTCAGTGGGCTCCCTTTCCTTCCCCTGAAATGTGCCATCTTATTAATATGTGTTTCATTAGCATCAGGCGTATAACAAATCCTAACGGTGGTCTTGAGGGTTTGAGTGGCGCCACAAAAGCGGCGTTTCTCTTTTCAGTGCAGTTGTAGCTGGTCGAAATGCATTTGGAATTGATTTTTGAGACTATTGTTTTAAAACCTCTCTGTAGTCATTCTGAATGTTGCATTCCTTTTTGCAGCCATTATAAGCGAATCTGCGCAAATATAATCAACGCGAACGGCATCCCGGTAATATTCTGTGCCTCTATCGTGAGTTTTAAAATAATGAAAGACTTGTAGAATTCTTAAAAACGTTTTTTTTTTTGATAAAGACAGGCCGACAGAGTTGTGCTTTCAAAGCCAACATGAAGGTCAAGTATATGAGGACACGACAGTTGAATCTACGAGACCTGCTGAAAGCAGCTTTATGCATGAAGACATATTTAAGGATTTAGACTGCTTCAGTGCCAATGCAATGCAGTTTTGGTCATAAAAGAAAAACAATACAAAATACTAGTTAAGCCTTTGTATACAGTTGGTTACCGCTTCCTCTTTAGTAGCAATGCAGTTTTAATACCCGCAATTCTGCAAAGTAAACGCGGTGTACATTTAAGGAAGCCATTTGTAGTGATATTGGTAGGATAAAAAGAGATGGAGCTTTTATTTAGAGTCCATGTCATGAGTCACGGTATCCAGCTTGACCGATGAAGACCAAAATAAAGCATCTTAACTCTTAGATGCTAAAAGAAAAAAAACAGGGCGGATTTGTCTTGCTAAAAAAAAAAAAAAACAATAAAGAAGGCTGTGTCAAGTGATCATCACGTGATCATAGCATTTATCAATATTATAAGACTATTAAGACGTTGGGAATTAATATAAATAAATACAATCAAATCACATTACTTACAGCACAATTTAAAGTAAGTAGTACTACTAAGTAGTAATAGTTGAAACCCTCATTTAAATTCAAAAGGTTAAAAAAACTGTTTATTACTCAAAATTCAACTATGATTATTTATTTAGAATGGTTTTTTCGTAAATATTCGAGTCAAATTTGCAGCCATTTTAAAAATAAATTCAGAATTTTCAGATGATACTTTGTGTTTCTAAACGATTACAGTCTTTAGGGCATACATAAAAATATCTATTTTATTGGCATGTGATAGGCCTTAGCTCGGAGTAGCCTACTACTGTTCATTTAGAAAATACAGTCAGTGAAGTTTTCTTTAATTGCTCTATAACAAACGATCAGTGTATCTAAATATACCTAACAAAGCCTAATTGTATTCTTCCTATCTAGAGCTTTGCCAAAATAAATACATATCTGTTTTGTTACACCGCTCTAGGTTTTGAAGGCTTTTTTCCTCGGCCGTCTAAATAAAAACAGAGATGTAATCTGGGACTCCTTGCGCGGAGTGTTTCTGTGTGATGTGAAATCATTTAATACTTCCAATAAAAAAAGTTAACACATTGTTGTGAAAGCTTTATGTCCGTGCGGTTGAATGGGAAATACACTCTGGAGATCGCTACAAATTGAACGCTCGCCTCTGTATTGTTTGCAAGTGTTGCCACCACATGGGCCGAAGCATGATGCGTTCACTGTCAAATTGTGATAGTAAAAATAAATAAGGTAAAACAAAACACAACATGCCTCCTCAGCCTTGCTTGAACCAGTTTGCAGCACTTGCAGTTGAATTTTAACTGCCCGACTTACATCCAATTAAACTTCTCTGGGCCATGAGGGGACGGTGATATGATTACACTAGGCTTCCCACATTTAGCCATGACTTCAGCTGGCTGTGCAGCACGTCTTGGTGAACTTTGTTCATGGGAGTGTGAGTGTGTGTGTGTGTGTGTGTGAGGGTGGTATCATTTGGTCAAGGATTTATAACCACAAAGGCAAAACATTGTAATATTTGAGAGTGCCATTTTTTTTCTTTCGGGGTGACACCTAGGTTAACAATTTTAATTATGGTGCTTGGTAGGCATACATAGCCTAAATTCCTCAGACGTATGTCGTTAAAGTTACTGCTCTAACTGTGATATTCAAGACGGGAACGCGAGGCAAAAGTAGTCAACAAATTATCATGACAGTTTCTTGAGCTCTACTCTTAAGATATTGCTAATCAGGAAGCCTCTTCATTGCTGTATTAAAGCAAAAGTTGCGGATAAAGTCAGCTGAGGAGAACTTTGCCTACAAATTCCTGCCACATCCCCTGCTCATTTTGGTGCAGCAATCAGACATTCCTGGGTCCTACTGCTCGCTGAGTTTGTTCTTCAGATAAACACATGCTGAAGCTTTATTTTTTGACTGATGGTCTGAGCGCGCCCAGGTGAGAAAAGTGTTTTTAAACCCTCGGAAATCGGATATTGCCAAGTAATGATCATATTCTACCACGTTATGACACAAGCGGTAACTTAAAAATAAGGGGAGTGCTTTTCCCCAGACATTTAAAAATATCATCCCCCTCTTTAACAGGCCGAGTGAAGTTGTTTCCTTTTTGCTCCTTCTTGCCTTGGAAAGAGGCCCTACATTTTGTGATCTTATATTCCTATTACATTGCTCATTCATGCCCAACATTACTTATTTATGCCACATTACGCATCATTGGAAAGATTATGATGGAGAAATGAATTGACAGTGTTGTTTTGATCCGTCTGTCTCAGAGCTTTTACCGCCTGGAGAAAAAAAAAAAAGCTTTTACTACCGATCAACAAATGCTGTTATTTATTTTATAGAAAATATCATAATCATTATTCATTTCATTGTTATATGCAGGCGAATATAGCGATTTTTTTCCGTTAAACATACCATCTGTTTAAATAATTGAGTAGTTTATTTTCTATATTATCTGCTTTGCAACAAGACGTGAATATTTTCATGAGTGACCCACTGATGTGCAAATACAAAAATGAATGAAGCAGGAGAATGTCTCACATGGTTAGCTAAAAGGCCAGAATATTTACATAAATATTTCCATAGGTGTGCACTTTATTATCTGTGCCCACGACAAATAAACAGCGACGTTCAGGGGCGCAATAAGAACATTGTTGTTTTTTTTTTGTTATGTACATTTTACTATTTGAATTAAATAGTTTGTCACAAAAAGCACCAGTCAAGACACAAAATTTAAGACTTTCAATTTAAAATCTGAGAATCCGCCAGTTTGCAAAAATAATATAAAATAAATGGAGAGTGTATTTGTTTTCTTTTTTAATGGGACGATTTGCACCCCGTTTTGTGAAATGTGGAATATCTTAGTTCGTTGAAATCCAAATTCCTCTCATTCTCCGCGTTAATAGTTTTCTATGGAACAAAGGGGATTTAGCGTTACTGCAGCCATTCGGAGTTTTATGGTTGGACGAAGAGAGAATTTTAGTGGTCAAATTCAAGTGCTGTGTCTGGACAGCTGTCTGCTTTCTTTGTACTTGGATGCAGGATGCATCATGTGAGACAACCTTTTGTTTGCTGGGGGTAGTAAACAAGCTAATGCCATTGCCACATTTTTAACAAACACGACTCCCAGTTTCCAGCGCTCAGATCTTGACCATGATATTGTTTTCTCTTTCTTTTACTGTTGGGAGGCGAAAATATGTATATTTTTTAACAGCAAATCTGATTTTTCAACATCACGTCTGTCAAGCGAGTTTAACAGAATGGCTGTGTTATTGGGTTAGGATTTAAGAGTGTGTTTAGGAAGTTCCCTGTGATCAGAAACAATGGGGCGTCGTATTAATTTCTCCTTGTAACAGTATCAGTCTATAAAGACTCGGAGATGGGGCTCAGTAGTACAATTAAAAGTCTGAAATCACACGCAGCTGCACTTTTCCCCTTCAAACATTTCATTTTATGGGATTTTTTAAAAGTGTGTCCGTATGTCAACGACTGATAAATGTCAACATATATGTGAGAAATTTAGGAAAACATCCAGTTCTTTATTTTTCTCTAATAATATGTGCCGACTGGAGAAACCTATCAGAACGATGCCTCTTTCATTATCTAATTATCTCCATTTAAATAAAAATGCACCCAAAAAATACAACAACATAAAATAATAATAATCAGAAAAAAAAAACATAAAGTGCAATAGTAATATTACTCATTTTGAGCACGATTTTGCTGTAATGTAACAAATATTTTTCGGGAAATCCAGCAGTGTCAGGTGTGTTTTTAATTTGTGCTTTTACACAAAATATAAAATATGTGTTTGTGCAACCAGATCACATTAGCCTTCAAAAATGGCAGTTGCATCTTCCGTGCTCGCAAGGGTTCCGCTGGTGTGATTTTTCCTTGCAGGATTTCCAGGGACGTTGTGTGGTGGGATAAATGCACAGTTGGCCTCCTTGAACTCTGTTAAGATCAAAGTCAAAAGGAATAATAAGACTAGTCCGATTTCTTTATCTTGCATGGTCAACGTACACTTGCGGTGCATTGCGCATTGCCTAACCACCGGTGTAACTCAGCAACACACCATTACTCTCAACAAGAACTGCAACTAACTCCAGGCACATCTGCTCTAAGAAACAAAAACAAAAACAGTCTAGAAATAAGTAAAAAATATTCTTAAATTAAGTGTATTTACCCTTAATTTGAATAGGTAAATAAGATGATTTGCCAATGGAATGAGCGTTTTTACTCTCAAAATAAGATAATCAGATAGTATGCACCTGAAATAAGAACATATAATTGCTTTTTTCTTATTTTAAAGGTAAATTGTCTTGTTCCATTGGCAAAATGTCTCACTTACCTCCTCAATTCAAGAAAAACTCCACCTATTTTAAGAAAAAACATGACTTATTTAGATTTACATTTTTTTGCAGTGTAAATAGAGTGATAGGAAAGTTAATAGGTTGACTTATATATTTTTAATGGCAAAATACTTTTTGTATAACCAAGTGCAGACACCTGTGGGGACGACTGAGATAAGTATTAAAACTCTCCTTAAAAATCTCACCATAGTAGCATAAGAGTCTAAAGAAATCAGGAAAATAGATTAAATATAATTATTATTACGTGTAAAACTATGGGACAATGAATGACCTTATATGGTTGCTGCTTAATGTGCTTTTGGGATTAACTCTATATAAAATACGTAAAAAAGTTAGACTCATATATGTCAATTGATGGTTAATAATAATAAAAATAATAATGATAATAATAATAATCTTACCTTTAATATCTCTGAAAATCTATAAAATGCCTGCCACTAACTGCACTGTTGAAATGGTGCTTTACCTTTTAAAGAAGCCCTGGCTCTTTAGCTGGCCTACTAGCCTATAAGCATAAACACACACATACACAGCTGCACATATCTCACTAATTGTCATAAGCCAGCAAGCAAGAATCTGTAACTGGTTTGCTCGGTGCGCCTGTGGCGTTTGGAAATTATGCGTTTGAACCTCCTCGATCTACCTAAAGCCAACCACTCCTACACATCCAACTCTTCCAAATTGATATATGACAATATCTACTTTCGATCACGTGTCTGCAGGGCGACTTAGACGGATTGCGCGTCATCTCGCCTTCCCAAATTTTTCCCCTTCTGCTGCAGCTCGAATCCAAAACATCTATCTATAGTGGCCGAGTTGCGAGAGAGAGAAAGATGTTTAACTCCGTGAATCTGGGTAACTTCTGCTCCCAGACGCGCAAAGACCGGACATCCGAGTTTGGGGACAGAACAGGCTGCGCGTCCAACATCTACCTCCCCAGCTGCACCTACTACGTCCCCGAGTTTTCGGCCGTCTCCTCGTTTCTTCCGCAGGCCCCTTCCCGGCAAATCAGCTACCCTTATTCCACGAATCTGTCTCAAGTGCAGCCGATGCGAGAAGTTTCGTACGGCTTGGACCCCGCTAGCAAATGGCACCACAGGAGCAACTATGCGTCGTGCTATTCGGGAGATGATCTGGTGCATAGAGACTGTCTTCCACCATCCACCATGACAGAAATGCTGATGAAGAACGAAAGCGTTTACAGCCACCACCATCACCACCATGCCCACGCGGGCTCCAATCACCCTTCCACAGGCTTTTACTCCGGCATGGGGAAAAACAACGTCCTCCCACAAGGCTTTGACCGCTTTTTCGAGACCGCATACTGCAGCAGCACGGACAATCAGACAGACAATTGTTTACAAAAGGGCGAGGGGGGCAAGCTGGAAAGCGACTCCCAACAGCAGCAGCAGCAACAACAGCAGCAGCAGCAACAAGCCACAGCCGCTGTAGCCGGAGCTCCAGAGCCGGGAAAAGACTCGGACGATGAGGAGGAACACACGAATTCAGGCTCCTGCACTTCTTCCTCCGCCACAGCTAAGGACGGCAGCACCAGCAAGAGCAGCCACTCGAGTAGGTACAATCGAAGCAGTAAAGCGGGGGGAAGGTTAAGGGGACTAACCCGGTGTTTTGTCGGTCAGATTTTATGTGGAGTTTTATAAGCATTCAAAGGATTTTATTATAACCCTACAAAGCTCTTTCTTGAAACGGGAAGAATTTTTACGATGGGAAAAGCGCTTTGAAAAAAGAAAACGTGCGGGATGTTATACACAGACGCCTGTACAATGAGAGTCTGTGATTTTTTTAAGAGAGAGCTATTGTGACAAATGTTAACTTTGATCGTGAACTTGCGATGGGCTTTTTAAGGGGATTTTCTTGATGGGGCTGTCGTGTGTAAAACCAATTGGGCAGAACATTGCATTTGGCATCCTGTGAATTATCTTTTACACAAGGTTTGCGCGCAAAAGACATGCAACAAAGAGAATTAAAGAATAATAAACACAACAATGTTTCTATCTATCTATCTATCTATCTATCTATCTATCTATCTATCTATCTATCTATCTATCTATCTATCTATCTATCTATCTATCTAT
>NW_015150469.1:1877770-1879303 GCF_000732505.1 Cyprinodon variegatus
ATCTATATCTAGATGTCTCTAGCTATTTATCTGGTGGATACATGCTATTTAAGGATTCTTTAAAAATATATATTTATGCTGCCTTATTTTAATAGTATTTGTATTTTTAAACTTCCTAAGATTTAAACCACGTTATCAGAAAATGATCAAACTAATAGATATGTACAAAAATTAAAGGTCGAAATAATTTACTGGTGCCCCTTTAGTTCCTGGTATGTGGATATAATCTGAGACTTGTGTTTGTCCCTTTTCCACGCTTGCATACACACCCCCGCTGTACAATAAAAGAGATCTATTTCCCCGGTCACCTGTTTGATAAGGAGTGATGGGGCCACTGAGGTCTGCAAGTGGGCCGTTTCAGATACAAGGCAATACACCTACTGCCAGAAGATTGTGCAAATTGTTTAGCTTTAGCTGTAGATGAAAGTGCTGCACATATTGCGGGGTGAAAATACTTTTTGTTGTTGGGAATTTGGAACAGATAAACACGTACTTAGTGAGGCAGTAAGTTGATATTATTTCCTGCAAACTATTTTGGATATTTAGCACTCTTTATAGCTGGTTTATCTGATAGCCTCAGCTAATTCGCTTGATGAATGTAGGCTGGAATGTTATCATTGCTAATGTCACTGACACTGGGTTTTCAGCACCTGGTGAGCCTATTCCCACAATAGTCCTCCACCATGTTATTTGAAATTATAATAAAATTGTATCCCTTCTCAGTCTGCTTTTGTACTTTTAAAATTATTTTACTTTCTTCATTTAGGCGTCCCTCGAACAAGGAAGAAGCGGTGTCCCTATTCCAAGTTTCAGATTCGAGAACTGGAGCGGGAATTCTTTTTCAACGTTTACATCAACAAGGAGAAGAGGCTCCAGCTTTCCCGAATGTTGAACCTAACCGACCGCCAGGTCAAAATCTGGTTTCAGAACAGAAGAATGAAAGAGAAGAAGCTGAGCAGAGATCGCCTGCAGTACTTCTCTGGAAACCCCCTGTTGTGAGCAGAAAGAGTGTCACAAGAGGCATGCAGGCCTTCTCCTTCTTCTCCTCATCTTATTGAATGAATGGTAATCGTGGGCAGAACCGTGTTTTTTTTTTCACAAAAAGGAGCCCATATCACCAACAGTGCAATGTGAAAAAAGTGGACAGTGGAAGAAAATAGGCCTTAAATGAGGAAGGGGGTGGGGGTGTCGCCATTTTCTTTTTTGCCCTGTGGGGCGGCGATGAATTTCTAACTTATTTTACCCCCATCTGACAGAAAGGCCTATAATAGAAAAATCATTTATATGCTGGTCTTGAAAACGTCCTATTTATCTTGACTCTCTGTTTGTCTTTAACCTACTGTTCTTATAGGCAAATTTGTTAAAATATCAGCAGACAACTTTAAGCTCTTACTCCAGTCTCTGGTCAGTGTATATAGCATATCAGTATCTAAAATATTTCTTGGACCAGATCATGGACATACATATCCCAAGCTGTATTTTTTTTTCTCCTTAGAATATGTGATTTTCCACTCCGTGAAAGTATTACCCCCT
>NW_015150469.1:1879413-1899648 GCF_000732505.1 Cyprinodon variegatus
TATATATATATATATATATATATATATATATATATATATATATATATATATATATATATAAAATATTTGAGTAGCCTATGCAATGTGCATTCGTGACTGTAAATAGGCATATGTTGGATCTTTTTCCCCCATATCCCTGCTGCTATCTTTCAGCACACTTGCCCATACCACCTTAAAAGCTTTAATGGCGACTCTTGATAAATTATTTGCTTAAGACATCTTGGTGCTTTGGATCCCTTAGAGGATGAGCAGAACGTCGGCCTGTGTATCATTATAACTAAATAAACAGAAACCTATAGGTAAAAACCTAACGACTTTGTGCTTTTGTCCTGCTTTTAAACTGCACACTATTCCGGGTAAATGCGCAACGCTGCCTTTTCCTGCGCCTTTTGCATAGTTTTGGAAATTGTAATTTGTCTTCATTTCAAATACGAGAAACTAACAACATATATTGATGTTCACAGCTTGTGAATTTGGATTCACGCATTATAAGTTATATGATTGCAAACTAAAGTATCAGTGATGATTTTTAGAACTATTATCCGATTTTCTGGTGTTTTCACGTTTGATCTGACGTTTGCACGCCTGTTAAACGAACTGCAGCTTAGATCTTGCATAGAGAGAGCAGGCAAGCAGGGAATGATAACCTCTTTTAGTGGACTCTAAATGGAATCGCCACTCTTGTAGTCTAGACACTGCCATAAAGACAGAGGCACTAAATGGCTATTTTTTTCTCTTAATTGCACCGTCTGTTCTAGGGAAATGGCGTTCACTTCCGCACTAGATGGTAAACAAGCAACACTAGATGTCTGAGAAGAGAGGAGTGAGAAAAATAAAGTTTCGACATGAATGAGATCTGTGACGCATGCAAAAGAAGTGTGCTGTAGAGACCGAAAGAGTAGTGTGTTTAAGTGTGTCATATACTGATCGAATTAACGCATGTGTCTTTTGTAAGTGACGATACACACGCCATATGTGCTCAGGATGATTGCACGTGTGCATTAAGCACAATTTATAATTAAATGTAGTCTTTGAACTTCAATAATGTCAAGGCCTTCACCTTTAACCCGCCGCAATAAAGTGGAATCAAGGAGCCCGGAAATGGTCGCAGCGGCGGAACGGACCAATGGGAGGGAGTGGGAACAGAAAATGGAATGCGTCCACAGTACCAACTTTGACCTCTCGCATTAAACTACAACAGGTAACTTTGCTAGCTTTAACACGTCCTGTAAATACACTTTATTGTCCCTGTAAAAAACCCGTAGGTGTTCACGCACGAGGCAGTTCTAACGTGCAGATTTTGTATTCAGTTCTCACACAAACTGAAGGTCTGTATGTTTGTGTGGTGATGTAGTTGTTAATCAGTTCACGTATGATAATTTATTTGCACCAAAAATGTGTAATTGTGAAGATTTTTACAATTGAAAATATTATCAGTTGGATACGTTTATGGTGCTTTTAATTTGAAAGGTGAAAAAAGGGTTAGTGGAAGCAGGGTCGTTGTTTTCAAATGATTTTCCTTTTCCGGGATTTGCTATTTAAAACCTATACTGCTAAATATATCATAATTATAGTGAAATACATATCTTGAGGCATTGTATGTAAAGAAAGGGGGGTGGGGGGACCTTCAGACCATGCGCACAGGCGGAGATCAAGGCTACAGGCGCCCCCGTCCTACGCCACACCTACCAACCATGGGCCCTTGACGGTGACGTGAGTAATTTGTTCATTTCTCCAACACCCAACGTCACTAACAAAAAGCTCTGGGGGTCCTCTGTGAATGCTGTCCATGAACCACTCGGGGGGCAATCCCTTCTTCCCTGATCTCTGCCCCTGTTCTTTTCCTCAGCGGGAGCCTAAACATTTGAAACGGGAGCAGTAGTGGCTCACTTTTATCCACAGATCTACTTGGAAAATGCAAGATAAGCACAGTTAAATCCAGCCATGTTCCAGTATTTTTTTCTGCATTTCGGAGTATCTAAGAGGGAGTGTTGTTTCTTGCTTTAAAGAATAATAATTATGGGAAGACAGAAAAAATGTGGACATATAGGAATTAATGAATACAAGTTTTGTGATGTTTTGCACTTTAACTTTAACATAATATGTTTAGCAGTAGGAACGTTTGGCCCCATCTGTGAGTGGATTATAATTAAAAAATTTCCATTGGCATATAAAATATACAAATAAATCTTTTGAATTGCATTAGAGAAAAAGTATTTAAAATTTTCAAAAATAATATTAAGTGTATTGTTTTAGAATTCTGTCATTTTTTAAAGATATAATTTATGATTGGCTTCATAGATACATAGCCGAAAAATTCCAAGAAATAAATAATTATAACACAAATTATTAAATTATTAAAATTGAATTGGGAATGTTTTTTAATATTTTGAAAAAAATCACAGAAAAACAAACAAACAATGAAAGCAATCCTCAACATAAAAATAAAGTTACCAAACTTTTTAAATAATGTGTCAGGTATTTCAAATGGTACAAATATTCTTTGTTTTCAACTTTCTGTATGTAAGCTATAACCACAAACTTTTTTTTTTTTTTACACCAAATGACGCCACAAAAGAAACAACAACACAAACAAATGCAGTAAAGGTTTTTTTTTATTTATTTAATTTTAGATTTTACATGTGGACTCTTTTGTCTTGTTCGACTGCGTAATCATTTTCCAATGATTTTAGTACCTCATAAAAAGGTAAAACTAAATTGGAATCAAAGTCATTGAAGTTGCTGAAACCTTTGAAATGTAATATTGGCTTTGTTTTACAGAGTAATGCTGGTTTATTTCTTGTTTTGTTATGAGAAACTTTAATGGGTTTCTATGGAAAACATAATAAAGAAACTTCCTTAATGACATTATTTTCAAAAATGAGTTTCTTTTAGGTAAATTGCTCAAGAAAGAAAACAATATAGAAAAAGAAAAGGAAATTCCGTCTCTTAAACTTTTTAAATACTGTGTTTTCTCTGATTTTTTAAAACCTTTTTCCACTATGCATTGCATTAAATTTAGTCGTTACCTACAATAATACTCTAGATAATACTACTAGAATAAATCGCTAGCGAGTTTATCTTCTATTTTGAGGTAAATATAGGAGTGTCACCGTTTCTTATTCCTCCGCAGATACTAATCAAAGGGTTATAGGCTATTCAATGGTTTTACACTACAGTGTCTCAGCACCTAACCTGTTCTATTGGGCTATAAAACAGCTCTTCGCTGTAAAACGAGCTCCTGCTCTTTCGGCAACAGCTCTCTCTCAAATGCAATTGCGGGGGGCTGTTTATTGATGCCACCAAAACAAGTCTTATTAAAATAAATAAACGATTTTAAATTTGATATGGCTGCATGTGTGTATTGTTTGTTGGTCTGGTGTTTCCTGTAAACTCTGTAACACTGTTTTACTTTTGCTGGTGATGTTTAATTAAGCTCTTACATGATTCTGGAACCATAAATTCGCAGTTGCGCATGGGTTGGACACCAACATGAAAGGCAAAACAAAGCTCAGTCTCCCACACATCCAACTGGAAAGATATTTCAAAGTGGCTGCCAGGACCTCAGTTGAATATGTCGCCTCGGCACAGCTCCTGGTTGCTGGGTCACAGAAAAAAAAAAAAAAAAAAAAAAGCACTCGACATTCAACAGTCTTACCTGGGATTATAATTACAGCATTCAGGTTTGAAATCAAACCCGATTGGTTTAGACAAATGTTAAGACCAAAATAAACACAAGCAGATATGATTTCCTCTCTACTGTTATTGTGCGACTTTGTACTGCTTTCTTGAATTGTGTTTGTTTATTTAAGCGCTTAAAAAAAAAGAAAAATTAAAACAAAATGCGTTTTGGTGAAACAGCAGCAATGCGTTTCCATGGAAGAACTTGGCCCGCATATATAATCAGCATGTCGTAGAAATACATTTAGACATGCAAATAACATCGTCTTTATTTCTGGACATTTTTGAATGTATTTGATGTCAAACTGAAAAGCTTTGATTTCTCCAGTTGCACACTCGTAATATTTCAGATTCATGTCAATACCACCGTTTGTTGCAGGTTTTGGGCAAGGATGGGGTGTGTTCATTGAAGAAGTGTGATTCAAATAATAAAAATTCCAGGCATTTTTTTCTGGCTTGCACTATAATTAAAAAACCGTTTCCATGATGCCTTACGGCTATTCTGTCCTCTACTATCATGAATACAGATTTTCTTTCTTTTTTTTTTTTTTTTTTTTTTTTTTTTTTTTTTTGCACGCTGTGAGAAATTCCATCATGGGACCTTTGGCCGTATCACTTACATGTCTTAAAAAATCTAAACTTAAAATCTAAGCAGGCCTGTTATTTTTTATTGGTGTAAAATAAGATTTTATGTGCATTTTTGTTCTAAGCAGGTGGTGGTCTATAGGCTAATGTGTCATGCAATAAGATAGCCTCTCTCTCTGCTATTATAATTCTGTTCCATAAGGTAAATGCGTAGTGAACATATCACGTGAACGTATTTTTCGTGTTCAAACCTTCTCTTCTGAACATTTTTTTTCTAATTTCTTCAGAAACGTCTCAGAAGAAGATAATCCAGAAACGTGAGAACGCGGCGTCTTTGTTTTCTTTTTTTATCCTTCATAGACAGGCATTCACATGTCTTTATGATTGGTTCTCCAGAAGCGTTTTACTATAACAGAAAATCCAGAAGGGTGAGAACTCTGAAGCTATTGTTTATTTTTTATAAACCTTCTTTAAAGTCAGTTATTCACATTTTCTCTATAATTTTTAAGAAATGCTAAACACAAAGGTGCATTTAATTTATTTCGAATATAAATTTCTGTCCAAAGGTATTGCCTTTATATATGATTGCGCTCATATTATGCTAGGGCCGCTCACATGAACACAGTGTAGGCTACTGCCCTTGCCTTTGAAAGTGATTCTGAACTAAACTGACGCACTAACTCAAATACACAGACACTGGGGCACGCAGACAAAACAACACCAGATGAGCACCCTCACCAAGCTGCAGTAACGCACTTAGGACGAGATTAGTTAAAGCCTTCTTGCGTTGAATCTTTATATTCGTATCCATGACGCGTTTTGCGCAATGTTTTTATTCAATTGTGGTATTTGTTAGCATGTTACCAGGACTTTCAGACTCATCGAGGACGTTGTGCTCTCTTGTAAAACCCCTTAAATTGTATACACACACACACTCGCACACAATTGTATCCAACATGTAGGGAAAAAAGTACACACATAGGTATGAGTGTTTATGTATTTATATCGATGGTTTGTTTTTCTTTATTATTATATGATTGCATGTATTGTAAATCGAAAAATAAACTCTGAAATGATGTATACAATTAATGTTTATACGTTCTTTTCCTCTTAGCTGTGTAGAAAATTGTCACCGGGGCTCATCAATTACAGAGGCAAAAAAAAAGAAAAAGAAAACAAATACTAGAACAAACCCAGCTGTAATCAGGGGGAATTGGAAACTTATCTCTGATAAAAAAAATAAATAAATAAAAAATACTGATAATAATCCTTTCTACTCTGCTCTCGACCCTCATAAACAAAGCCACTTTTGTCGTCTTAACTTATAATTATTACACAATACTTTACTGAATTTACATGTGTTATCCAGATATATGTACAAAGGAAAATCGTATATTATATTAAATATTAATATTAAAACACTTGTTGTTTTTCCCTGGTTTTGTATTTAACCATGTGGTAAAATGAATATAGACGAATTTTAAACTGAAATCCAATAATTCTATAAAAGGTGCATAATGGAAAAAAAAGTTTCCCCGTGTTCATACTCGACACAGTATACTCATAATGAAAGACAACCCTTTGCAAAATTGCTACCTGCTAAAACAGTTTCTCATTACGCTGGGGTGGGCTTTCGGGAAGATGCTAAACGGAATAAAAAATAAGGCAGCTATAAGAAATAATTTAATATATTTGATTTTCCTTTACATCGACACAGTTGGTAATCAGTACAAATTTCACCTCAATTTCGAAGCATGATCAGATAACATCAATTCACTGATTACAGTAGCTATTTCTACTAATACTTCATGAGACTTATAAAATATTATGCTAAAGATTTGACCACATTCTGATCTACATCTGGAAAAACGAAGATTCACGTCACACAGTTGCAGATTATTTTTACAGTACTTGCGTTTTTCTCTTTTTAAATAAACGCTTATTTACAGTTTTGGGATTTCGATACTATTGAAAGAAAGAAAAAACAATACAGTAATACAAAAACACTCTCATATTACTCTCACCTCCATACCACATCCGTCAGTGTTTTATTAAATCAAACGATGGGTGAATATAATCCCCTTCAACCATCTCCAGCCCTTCAGAATTAAATGTTTACAAACCAAACAGTGAGTATCTTAAAGAAATCCCTGCCGCGCAGCAGCTGCAATAGTAGTCTGTCCTTTGTTCTTCCTGCAAAAGGCCTCCAGCTGTATGCAGCAAGACTGTCACTAGGTGGCGCTCACGCTCCATCAAAAACCTTCAGATTTCCCAACTTGACCGCGCTGACGTCACTCCAGTCTGGAGCATCAAGGCCACTTCCACGCCGCTATTGGTCTGAAGCTCACATGACATGTCTCCGAGCATCCATAATTGTGTTACAGATATTTTTTTGCACCCCCCTCCAAAAGATGTCAGCATCCTACTGTCCTTGTTCTCTTGCTGGAACCCCGCAGATTAGAACGGCGGGAAACACCAAGTGATCACCCTTCCAGAGTTGTTACATGCAAATATGACACTTCCGAATAACATATCGCCCGGTAACTTCCTGATGGATTCTTTAATGGGAGGATCATCTTCCTACAGGGCTGAGGGATATTCCAGCAACCCAGGAATGTACATCCACTCAGCTGCAGAGTACGGATACTCGGTGATGAGGAATATTGGGAAGGTTGGATCATCTCCACACTCCAAAAGAGACGAGGTTCCTGCAGGCGGCGTCCCGCTCGGCGGCTTCCAGGATGCGCCCTACCTGTCAGCGCAGCTGGCCACATGGACCTCAGGCTCCAAAAGCAGCAGAGACGATCAACCTGTTGCCCACCAGTGTTTACAACCCTGCTCGTTCCCAGCGGGCAGCGTCAAAGAGGAGGCGTTTTGTTGCCTCTATCAAGATGACAGCAATAAGGGGAAGCACACAACAGAGTCGGCCACATACATCCGGCTTGGAGACAATAGCTGCCGTCGCCCTGAGCAGACTGCAGCCTTGTCCAGCGGCTGCTATTTCCAGGTGTATGGCGGGGAGAGGCCGCAGCGGGACGAGCAGCAGCTGCAGCAACTGCCCCCCGGCTTGACGCTGACCCACTTGGCGTCATCTGTTGAAAAAGCAGCAGAATCGACTGTGAGCTGCAGCAAAACTGCACAGGAGACACCCAAAGAGGCTCCTAAAACAGATGAGGGTGAGAGCAGGAAGGAAGACAAGGCCAAGATTGACAGCTGCTCAGATAACTCAGACGGGGAATTTAAAGGTAGATCCCCCTCCCTGACTCACGTGAATAAACATTGATACACATAACGTAACCTGTTTGATAAAATAAAACAAATAATTAAATGCATGTGAAAAATCTCACTTGAACTATTTAAACTTTAGCGGATTGGCTTTTTGGATGCTGCGTTTGTGTTTATATGCTGCAGCCCATTCTTGCAGGGGTTATGCTGTCGCTGGTATTTACCACCCTTTTATTAATGGGAGGATGGGAGATGGGCAGTATTCATCAAAATAAACACACTCCCTCTCTCAAAAATATGGACGCCTGCACACCAATGTAGAGACCGTTTCAGACACAAGAAACAAAGCGAAAATATCCTGCAGTTTTTGTATACCTGGAGCATGAAGGATCAACAGTTTAGAACTGCAGAATTTGTTTTATAAATTATTCAAAATTTCAATTGTTTTCCAACAAAGCACAACTTTCTTAGGAACCATTTGTCGAGCTTCCCTTTATACATGGTGCACATTTGAGATATTTTTCTTTTGCGGGAAGGTTGCGACTTTTTCTTGAAAACACGTCTCACTTTTAGATTGTCGCAATTTTAGATTGTTTTATATAATTATGTATATATAAAGGTATGTTTTATTTCTCGTTTTGGTTAATATTCGTTTCACACTAGGTCAATTAAAACAGTATGACAAAGTTTTATCCTATTTTTATGATTACGTAGGCATATATTCGTCTTTGTGAAACATTGTAATTTTAATAACCGTGTCTGTTGTCATATTAATAATTTTCAATTCAATTTATTTATATAGCGCCAATTCACAAGAATTGCCATCCCAATTTTGGCTCCTATATTTACTTTTGGGTTTGAGTGAATCACAAATAGGCCTATTCTAATTTCCACATGACCTGTTGACGATTTAAAGAGATACTTGTAACATTAGTAAGTTTTTAAAGGGTGTATGTTGGTATTTCGGGTATGGTATTTAACTAAATTCTATTTTATTCCATTAAATTAATAGATTTAATCTACTTCACTCAATTTAAGCTGCAATTTTTGAGGTAAACATATTGAAAGTGTGTGCCTTTGCAATCATTCATTGTATTTGTGCGTGTGTATAAGTGTGCGTGTGTGTTATTGGGTGGGGTGGAAGGGAGGGAGGTCGAGGCGGGGGGTAAGAACAGGCGTGGTGCGTCTGTGTGAGTCGGTGTGTGTGTTTTTTGTGAGTTTTGTACTCCAGTACTAAATTAAATGTTTTGGAAATTATTAAATGTTGGCCACACGCTGAGAGTTCACATTAGACTAATCACTGCTGCCACTCGCCTGGGTGCGTTTGTGGATAACAGAGGCGTAACTCCCTTGACTCTGTGGAGTTAATCAAAAACTCATTCGTCGTGGAGTATCTAATTATTGGTTCATTCATTTGTTTTATATACAAAAATTTGATTTGCTATATTTAAAATTTTCATTTTCCTTTAAATTAACCCCCCATAACAAAATAAAAGTAAACTTATACTACAAAGAACGTTTTTTAACCTCGAGGAAAAATCCTTTGCCTCTTGAAACGGTAATAAAATTTTATGGGAGTCTGAGGTGCAACAAAGACAATAGTAGTTGCTTCTTTGGGTGGTTTGATTTGATCTAATTACAGTTGTACATCACGCAAAAAGCAATTTGTATCCAGTAGTCTAGTGGGTCGAAGGAGCGGTGCTCCTCATTTGTTAAAGTGGGAAGGAAGCGTCCAGATCAAGACAAAACTACTCTGACTCACTGCAGATTTTAATTTCATTTAAGGAGTTCTGGGTGTTATACCGGATATGAGTGCGCATTGGTTACAGCATCTCTGCCCAGCAATTACTGCCAGGATTTATTCTCTACTTTTTTTTCATTGCTATTGCCTTACTACTTTCATTGATGTGTTTTTCCCATTTTGATAGATGATTTATCAGCGGAAAAGACAACGGGAAGCTGGTTAAAAGCCAAAAGTGGAAGGAAGAAGAGGTGTCCCTACACAAAGCACCAGACACTGGAGCTGGAAAAGGAGTTCTTGTTCAACATGTATCTGTCTCGGGAGCGCCGCCTGGAGATCAGCCGCAGTATCAACCTGACCGACAGACAGGTCAAGATCTGGTTCCAAAACAGACGTATGAAGCTCAAGAAGCTAAACAGGGAGAGCCGAGAAAGGGAGCAGAGTGCAGTTTATAACTACTCCTGAAGACACTTTTAGCTCTAAACATATTCACTTGCACTCAGACACGACGAGGGACAGTTATAAGACATGCATGCGTAATTTTGTAATGCTTTTATCAGTTTTCTGTATATGTGTACACACACATATTAAGGGTGCCTTCTGATGATCAGAGAAGCTGCATCTTGCATAGAAATTGGAAGATTGCGGTGGAATTGTTTTGATGAAACTGACAATGAGGCAGCCTCTGTCAGACAGTACATTTACAGTGACACTGTCACATTGCCGAGTTGTTCGTAATGTTTTGTTACTTGTGTGTTGCTGCTTCTTCGTTTCGGTGTCTGTGGCATTTCCGTGCTGTGTAACGTGCATGCACAAGGTGACATTAAGTTCTGTCATGCTAAACGGTTCCAAAATAATAAAAACCGAGGAGAAAATGGAGAAGTACCACCAACTTTGTCCTTCCCTTAGCACACTGGGTTTTAAAATGTGAGGGAGGGAAGACACTGCAGATAGGAAGTAGGAGATCATGGCAGTTTTAATAGAATTGAGAGACCATAACGTTGATTTAAATATTATCCAGGTGACCACAGTAAGTCAAGGTCATAAAATTCTAATGTCAGGTTCGCCCTGGAAAGCGTTGGGGGTGGATTTTATGATCTGCAAATATAATGTGCCGCAGCAGTAAAAGATGCGTTTAAAGGTGTGTGTGTATGTGTGCGGAGGAGGACTAATCCACAAGGCAGGGAGCCCCGTGCAAAGTGCAGCAAGCCAGCCGAGGCGCTGCTTGGGCTGCAGGGAGTAGCAGGAACCGCTGCCCTTCACTGCAGGCGGGGTGCAGAAGAAAATACTGGAGATTTTTTCCTGCAGTTAAATAAGAAACATGGAGAATAAAGGGACAAGGCAAAGGCTGCGGCTGCAAGCGGAATAAGCACCGGGACAATAGGATCGCACCTGTGTGGATGTGAGGAGGCAAAGAAAGGTAGGATGGATGATTTTGTTTTCTGATTTGGAGGCTGTGCCAAAGCTGTCAGCGGGGCTTGCCTGACAGCTTGTGTGGCACGCTCTGTGCATGCTTGCTTATGTCACTGTAGTTTACATTAAGATGCTTGGTATAAATAATCCAATAGGCATGCTGTTAATTGCTGTTCTCCCTTTTCTTTTTTAATAATAAAAAATGCATATGGTTATTTGAGCAACATGATTGCTGATACTTGAATATGGGTATTATTTGTAAAACTTTGCTTAACTATGATAGTGAAGCACTATTCCTTTTTAGTAATTGTATCCCTCTGTTATTTATGTCAAACGAAGCATGCAAACAATTTAAGAAGAAAACAAGCAATGCATAACATGGTGTATCTGTTGAGTTTATACTTGCCTTCTTCCAATCTCTGTTGGTTTTAGCTCATCTTCTTGTTGCCTTTTGTACTGTTGTCTCATTGCAATGGATATTTGCGCGAAGCTGAAGCGTGGTTTAGGTAGTTTCATGTTGTTGGGGTTGGCTTCCTGACTCGGCAACAAGAAACTGCCTTGATTACGTCAGTTCGTCTTCATCAAGGGCACAATTTCCGCTGAATTGTCCCCCCATAGGCACCTCCAGATTCCCCCTACCCCCCGCAAATGGCATTGTAAATGAACTGGGCTGCTATACCTTGGACAGAAAAGTTTTGTTTGGTTGCTGTTAGTTTGTGACGGGGCTGTAAAAAGCTTCTGGGGCTCTCACAAAGAGAATAGGCTGTAAACAAGCTTGGTAAACTTTTAGAACGTCTTGTGTTTCATCTGTCGGCTCAGAGGTTTGTGCGCTATGTGGTTCATGGCTTCACGTTGAACACAAAATGCACTGATAAAGGAATTCATTTTTATTTTAAGTCATCCGACAGCTGCTTTTGTGGTATTTAATTTTAAAAATCGAGGGCATGACTGCTGCTGTTTTTGTGAAAATATTATTCAGGTTTGACTCCAAAACATTTATTTTATTGTATTTTTTTATTTGGAAGAACTGAATGAAAAATCTGTGGTCTTTATAATCAAAATATTGCATACAAAAAATGCTTACACTTAATTAGACAAGCGCAAGGGTTTTGTTTAAAGTAACATTTTGCTGGTTGGTAAATGTCACTGTTTACTTCATAATTAGCTTTAACTGTTCATATTCTTTCTTACCTTTGATGTCACACTGTTTTTTTTTATTATCTTGAATTTAAAGGAACCACTTTAACATTTATTCTTTTCTCTGTTGCGGTAGTTTTTATAAAAAAAAAAAAAAACCTTAAAATTTGACTTTAGATTACTGCTTTTAGTATTAATAATATTTAGTTATTTTTATTTATTTATAAGTTATTGAAAAGTAAAAAAAAATCTATTGTTCATTGATACATATAAGTCAATCATAACTTATCAAGTGAGGACAGTTTTCTGTCTGAAATAAAATACGTATATCCATTTTTATCTGTATATATTTTACACATTTTTATCAATATATATTTTTAAACCAGGTCAGATTTTCTCTATTCCGTTTTTCTTTTCTTTTTCTCAGCCCCCTCCTTTTAACGCCACTTAGAAGAGACAGTCTGGAATCCAAAGTCATTTTCATTCAGCTCTGTGAATCAGCGTCTCTCTTGGAATGCAACATTTTACTAAGACATAACTACAACAGAACAAAGTCCATCGCGAGAGAACTGCACAGATACAACTAGAAACCATACACTGATAAACCATTTATTCCACACTGTAAGTGGCGCTCTTTGTAGAAACTGAAGCCTTGGAGAGGCGCGTCTGTAGAGGAAAACAAGGATGTTCTTCTAACAATATGTCTCAGACATTAGGGAATTTTGTATCCGGTTTCATTTTCGCCCTTGTCAGAATCTGTTCCCAAACATATTCTAGAGTGATATTAGTAATAAGGAGCCTCGTCAGTTATTTGGTTCATCTGGTTATGAAGGCAGACAACGAAAGAAATCGTAAGACTGTAATTGTTGGACAATTCTTGAAAAGATTTTCGAAAATTTCAGTAATTTAATGATATGAAGATTCTCTGGCATGTGATTCTACTTTTGTTTTCATATTTTATATCTGATTGTGTTTCTATGCGTGATAAAAATGTATGTATAAAAAGACAATTGGCCTGAAACGCAAACCGTATCCAGGCTTACATGTTTTTATCTTCGCTTATTTTTTTTTTATTTTTTTTTTTTTTTGAAACCTAAATTGTTGGCTCTGCGTTTAGGGGTTTATTTATGAGATACGCACTTTGACTTGATTTTTTTTTTTTCCTGTCAGTATAAACGCCACTATACGCGGAAGATTTGAAATCATTCATTGTTTCAACTATCAACATTGAGGAAATTACTTTGTATGAATACAACCACAACATATTACTGCGGGAGCTCTCTAACATTTTACTAGATAGCTATGTTAATTTCAAGGTAACACAATACCATTTGAAGGTGGATTATCTGAAACCTGAAACTTTGATAGAGAATTCCAGTTAGTGTAGTAGTCCTTAAGATCAATTGGCCTATTCAGATCATAATACTATGTCTCAACTGCGCTGTCTGCTCAGCACATGGGACTTTTATAAATAACTCTTGGTATTCCCTTTGAATGCCCATGTGCGTCTTTTTAGCAAAAAGGCTGGTCCAAATATGACACTGACTGATCTCTCAGTGTATTTTTCTATTGGATAGAGGTAGCGTGAAGGGGGGAAGTGTTCGCTTTAAAAATGTCTTTAAAATGCTCTACTGATTTGGCTTTATAATTTTTTTTATCATATATTCACGTAAAACTATCCAGCTATTTCGCAGTTTTTTTTTGTTTTTGTTTTTGTTTTTTGTTTTTACCATTTCTCAGTATCTTTCAGTATTCATACTTCAAGTTAAGAGCAAGCGCGATTCTTCTATAATAAATTATTTTGTTTGATCTCTGCAGATGACAAAGCATGGAACGTTACCAGAAAATGATGTCACTTTGCAAGAGTTTGAGCTTCATCAGGCAGTAACGCCTTTTTCATACTGAATAAAACAATGATTTTTATGTAGTAGCCTATATGATATTAAATGTATCGAGTCTCCTTTTTTAAAAAAAATTGATAGGGTCAAAATAAAGAAAACACTTAAAAACTTAAGAGCATGTTCAACACGGGTTCTAAATATATTGTGTTAAGAAGGATATGGTTATAGCTGCATTTAAATAGATGTTTGTGGACTTTGGAAGCATCTTTACTACTTTTTCACTGTTTGTTTTCAGCTCGCATTTTGATGGCGATATGATATAGCCTTAATGCTATGCTACATTCCTATCACTGATGACGTAGTGAAAAAAGCTCTAGCTCACAAGCTACGGCAGACTTGAAACGTAGCACTATAAAAACACACACAAGAATCCTGCAAACTTCCAGTGAAGAATAGTTTGATGTTTCCAATTGGGTAGGACTTCTAGAACATATTTTCTATGTTAGAAATAAAACTGGTTACAAGCAGGTAGAGCGGCTGCTTTGTCATCTTTGGAACCACATTTTTCCAGTGCTTTGGGAGTTATCAATTAGCTACTAATCTTTATTTTTTTCATGGTGATATATTTTTCTATTATTAAAGTGCCTAGTTATCTTCAATAACATCATCACACATAGTCACATTGCAATTTGCAAGAAATACATACAAAAACACACACAAAACGAGAAAAGCACACAGTTATTTAATGTAGTCATATTTTATTAAAGATAAAAAAAATTGGTAAAATAAGTTATAAATATATAGTGTAAAATATTTTTTTATATGAATAAATGTGTAAACACTTACAGTGCAAATATTTGCGCGTACATACGCACGCGCACACAAGCAGAGCAGACACATTTGAAGCAGACTATCAGACGCTCTTCCATTACAATAGCACTGATCTCTTTTTAGTGCTGTAGACATCAATACAGGATATATAGTGCATTTATGATTGAATGCTGCAGTAATAAATGGCTGCTAAGTGTGATTCACTAACTTTATAATATGAGATGAATAAAGAGACATTCGCTTTCAGTATGTAGAAAACAACTTATTTAAAAAAGCTAATTGGATTGGTATAGATATTTATTCATTGTAGATCTGTTCATTTTTGTAAATTCGGGGTAAAATATTGAAATATCTTCAGTCACACGCGTTTATCAACAGCCACACCATGAGACCATTTGGCGATGTGGTCTAGAGTCTGGCCTTTTACATTTCATGGTTGAATCTGAACTCAGTCATTAGCAGAAACCTGACACTATCACAATGTTTTCTTTGAAAAAACAAACAAAAAAAACCCCTCGCCCCAACCCAAATTGTTCAATTTGCTCAGATTGTTTGAATTTATTTTTAGAACAGATATTTTGGTTGTAAGCAGTTAAAAACCTCAAGTCCCTTTTCTGTTTGTAGCTTGTGTTTAAACAAGTCAGTATCAGCACATTGGTTAAAGGAAAAAGGTTTTTACACAAGTCCTGCACATTTTGAATGGGAAAAAAGGATATAATCTTGGATAAAAACAAACCATTTTATATTATAAACTCAATATTACTAAATGCGTATTTGTACTGCAAGAATCAAACATTTTTTGTATCCACATATTCAAAAAGCAGGTTGTGTTTTATTTGCCCGCTATTTTTCGTTTTTGTAGTGTTATGTTATGTGCTGAGTCGGTGCATCTCTGTTTCTCTTTAATCTGACAAATTACTCTCAAATTGTTTGATTAGGTATGTTGTATAAAAGTAAAGTTTACAAAAGTACAATTTTAAGAAAGCTTCAGTGTTCTTTATCCTCCTTAAATAATCCCCTTTATCTTTTATGTTTGATCCCTTTGCGGTTCTGTTTTTTTTTCTCAGTTTTTTCTTTTTGCATACACACATAGTGGTGTCAACTGTTATTTTTAGCAGGGATCTCGGATGCACTCCTTATTAACGACACGTTTATGAACAATCAAATGGTTCTCGTTAAAATTTATTGATGGGCATAAAACCTTGAACGGTCACTGGCCGAAAATAGTTGGCTTTTTTAGTGGGCTGTGAGTCTGTCAGCTTTCGGAATCCCCTCCTCGGCTGTATCTCCACAAAACCCATTTAGGGAATGTTTGGTCTGCAGGCCCTCGTTAAAAGCCGTGCAAACTGCATCCCGTATTTTGATTCTCCCCGCTTTTCACCGTCCACTTTCCCCTGCTGCAGCTGCTGTGAAGGCATTTCTTTTTATATATCCTTGAAAAACAATAAACAGCATTCTACGAGAAGTTATAAACGATTCACTTTATCAAATGCTGGTTTTGCGAGGATAAAACGAGCCAACGATTCAATAAACGCTTTAATGCAGTATCCACTGAAGTAGCATGGAGCTCTGACAGAGATTAATTACACCATAAAATAGTTCCTTGCTTTAACACGCAATGTGCGCAGGTCTGTGCTGCGACTGAATAAAAACCCAGCGGCTGCACTGCGCATGAATGTTTTCCTCATAAACAGAAAATAAACGTTTTGGTTAATGTTACCTCCATAGGTCCAGGAAAAGGAGTGAAAGATCACTTTGTTTAATCCCATTTATGTGCATTGGTATCCTTGGATAAGTGGCGCATTGATCCACTGTACAATTTTTGTGGGGGTAAATATAATCACGTGTTGGTGGGCCAGCCAATAGGAGCCAGGGAAGCTTTGAGAAATAATTACCTGCCTTGATTGTTCTATGGCTAGATAAAAAAGTACACATACACTCCATATAATAAACGGATGCATGTAAAAGAGTAGAGTGAGGCTTCGACATGTCGACCACGGGTCCCATAAGTAATTATTATGTGGACTCCTTGATCAACCATGAGAGCGAGGATGTTATTGCTGCGACTCGGTTCTCGGCGTCTGGTTCGCACCCAGCTGGCCCCCGTCCGACGTCCCTAGTCCCGGAGTGCGCCGACTATCCTTCCTGTAGTTTTGCACCCAAGCCGGCTGTCTTTTCCACGTCCTGGGCCCCCGGACACTCCCAGTCATCAGTGGTCTACCACCCGTACAGCCATCAGCCCCATTTAGGAACAGAGTCGAGGTATATGCGCTCATGGCTGGAGCCGATCTCAGGCGCCGTCCCTTTCCATGGCTATCCGGGAAACAGCAGGCATTACGGACTTAAGCCCGACGCCTTTCAGGAGCACAGAGCTGGGGAGTGCCTCAGCTCCGGTGGACGGACTTACACGGATTATCTGTACTGCTCATCCACTGACATGCGAGACAAGACGCCGCAGAATGTCCCTTCTCCAGACTCAGAGCTTCTGGCGCCTGGGAAGCATAAGGAGGAAAAGCCGGAGCTAGATCCCAGTAAGTCAATGCTTCTTTTACAGCAGTGAAGGATTGTTGTTTCTGACTAAGGCTGCCGTAAATTGAAATCGTAGGCTGCTTCTCCGTATTCCTTTCAACTTGTATGTGAAACGCCTGTGCTGTAGAGGGGAAAGCTTTAGGAACAGTAAAAGACAAACGCTACCAGGCTAATATCGGGGGGCTATAAAAGCAGAAGGGGTTATAAACATGGACTAAAAGGTGCAGGATGTAGACGTTGAAATTGGGTGGATGCTGCAGGACTTTAGACCTTTTTTATTTCATAGAGAACACCCTGAATCTGACATACGAATCTGTTCATCAGTTAACTGCACATGATTCATCTTTACGAGTATATTTTGACCCTTGTGTCAGTGAAAGGCGGCATGCAAGCCAACTTTAGTACTCTTTTTTTTCTCCATAGGGCCTTAACGTGCAGCAACTCCACTTTCCACCAATATATTTCTTACCGACTATGACTATATTACTTACTTACTGACACAATTGTGTGTTAACAGACACTAATGTACAAGTTGCTTTGCTTTATTTGTTCCAAAGCTAATCCACAGGCAACTTGAGGAATGTAGGGACAAACTATAGGACTTTCACCACGGACTTGTAAAGGCTTGAAACACGGGCCATTTTATGGGCCAATAAAGTGAATACGCACACTATTTTACGACGGTGTTACTCAAAAGTTAAGAGAGCAAATCAGCGCAAAATAGCTCTGTGTTGGGGTTATCTTTTATTATCCACGTTAATTTTGGTTTAAGTTGTTATGTAGGTTGACCATATTTTTCTATATTTTCTGTTTAGGCTGCTTATAATTTGTTATACCATTCTTATTAACATATATATATATTTATTTTTCATTTACAGACAACCCCGTGGCCAATTGGATACATGCCCGCTCCACAAGGAAGAAGCGATGTCCTTACACAAAGTACCAGACTCTTGAACTGGAAAAGGAGTTCTTGTTCAATATGTACCTCACCAGAGACCGCAGATACGAGGTCGCAAGGGTACTGAATCTGACCGAGAGGCAGGTCAAAATCTGGTTTCAGAACCGGCGAATGAAGATGAAGAAAATGAACAAGGACAAGAGCGACAGCAAGGAATCATAAAACGGACTGCAGTGTGAAAATTACTTAATTGACAAATGAATAATAATAATAATTAAAAAAAAAAAAATACACGGACAGCACAGATTTACCAGAACAAAAAGCCTCCCCTACTCCCTTCATCACTTTCTTGAATTTATTCTTTTGTGGTACCATTAACCTCAAACTGTTTATTGCTGATTATTATTTAGTGCACAATTAAAACTTATAATAAAAAAAGGAAAATAAAACTAGAGAGTGATTTTTTTGATGGGAAAACATTCTGCTTTCACGTTTATATTTCTTTGTAAGAAAATATAAATAAGCAACTTTTGGATGCGACGAAAACTGACAGAAGAAAGACAATACTTGAATTCTTTTAAATTTCACACGAAAAAACTATAATTTATGATGTTATTGTATTTTCCTCTTTGTTTTTGTTTTCATTTTGTAAACAATAGCGCAGGTGAAGAGTATTTTGTACAGATTCAGAAGCATCTGCGAGCGCCTATCTGTGTTGTATTTTGTGATAGCTGTTGCTGTATGTGAATCCATTTTGTCTTTCTTTCTTTTAATAGTTTTACCGTGTATCTGGCGAGTTTTAATTATAGAGTGTAGCTATACAGTTCTCTGTAAATATAATCATAACCACTTAAGCGCTTGTTTCTGTCTTCATTGGTATGAGATTCCAGCGAAAAGTTGCTAGACGGGACTATTATAATGCAAGTCATAATGAAGAAACCTGTTTTCTTTATTTAAAAGCAGCAAGGATGTTTGAACCATAAACGTTTTACGATGAAAGCAAATGCCATAATTAGGCCTTTGCTTAATTTGTGGTTAAAAATAAAGGTAAACCATACTTATTATTTTTTCTCTTTTAATAATAGTCTCACGCACTCCCTTTAAGCCAACACGGGTCTCATTTTTATGGTTTATCATTTCAAAATATGAAACTCAAAATGATTTGTTTGAAAATACACATTACAGCTGCAATAGTGCACAATTTCAATGACTTTTAAATAATAGGAAGACAAATTTGCAATGTTAAATTCGATTATCTTTATCCTATCACTATCATTCTTTTATTTCTTAATCTTGCGTTTGATCACAAACACACTCTCTCTCTTTCTTACGCACACGTCAACACAGGCACACACTGCAGTGAGGTTTAAAACTGTATGTATGTCCGCCAAGGCTTCAAAGCCTACAGAAATAAGAGGGGGGAAAAATCTGCTGACAGAATTTGAACGGCCAAACATTTAAGTGAGAGACAATTTCCCTTGTCTCACATTTGTTTCCTGGGATAGGCCTAAATTGCTTTTTTGTGGTGGCAAACAATGTGGACAGGATGCTGTAATTTCAAAGCCCGATCCAAGCGCATTTCCGCTCAGCTCAACTCGGACAAAAATGCCAGTTTTACAGCCCCTCTTGGTGCAGGGACTGTTTGTCTCAAATGCAGACGAACAAAGCAAACTCGACTTGCTGGCTAGACGTCTGGGCTAAATTACTTTATGGTTTTAATGGACGGTGGTGCTGCAGGACTCGTTCAAAGCACTGCTTGTGGGGGGACCTTTTCCTTTCCACTGATAGCCAGCCACCCCTGCACTTCATCACAAGAGTGGTCGATTAGTCTACAATTGGATGGGCAAAAATCAATAATTATTATGCCAAATATTAGACCTTTACTGCAGATATATCCGTGAAATGTGTAGTCACTAACACAAAACAGAGCAGTTGGTTAAAAATGTCAGACAAAAAACAACACAGGCAGCAGTTTCTTGTTAATATATTTGGTCTTCTAATTTATTAAAGTGAAAGACAGACATCCACCAATGTTTAAGATGGAAAAATGGGGACGCCGTTCACATCCGCATCACGGATGTTTCTGATTGGTCGAACCGTTTAGTTTAAGTGATGTAGCCGAACACTAGATGACGCTGTTGGTCAACGTTTACCAGGATCTCTGTGTTAAAAGGAGGGGTTGTTTTACACGTCTGTGGCTTGGCTAAAGAGTGAAAAGTAACCCCACCGATGACAATGTGACGGATATGTCCAGGCACCACATTTGCTGTAATAGGCCACAGAGCCGGGCTTTCCATGGGGCATCAAAATATACCCCTAAACAAGGGACTTTTTTAAATAAAAAAAAAATG
>NW_015150469.1:1900085-1902626 GCF_000732505.1 Cyprinodon variegatus
GATAATGATAATGATAATGATAATAATATAATGATGATGATTGTGATAAACCAATATCTACAGTGAAGGTAAGTTCATAAATGTTTATATTTTTTATGTTTAATTGTCACACTCACGTCTGAATTCTCACTAGTCCTACTCAGTTTCTAATGTGTGTTCAGGCAGTCCAAAGTCTCTAAGAAGTGATTGGCAATCTGCATATTTATAGAGTGTAAAAGGTCTATAAACTCGCCCAGTGCTCCTTTCACATTTTACGATGATGCGTATAAAACATCAGCGACTCCACTATAACCAGCTTGGCATATTTGGACTAAGGGACCATATGAAGGACTACAGAACGCGTTGACACTGTATTCATAGCCAAACACCCCAAAGGTATACATTTTTTATAAACCTTGCCTTATGAGAGATTTAGTGCTGATCCTTGTTATTTTGTATGGGGTATATTTGTGGTTGCGTATAGTTCTTCTATGTCGGGTTTGTTATTTGTGTGTCGTGGTGTTTGAAAGCGCTTGATGACCCCAAATGCATCTGCATGGCCTTCACTGGCTGTACGTCTGTGAGAAAATTTTTGCCTTAAAATGCATGATTTTAAAAGCCGCTCTGCTGCATGTTTTCTAGTTTTCGTGTTTCAATGTTGCGCAACGGTGTAACTATCACGGATATTGTTATTACTTGATCATTACAGGTCAAATATAATTCCAAAATCACAAAATCTATGTCCTTTTTAAAAGGGAAATCATCATTATCTTAAGCACGCCTTTGCATCAATAAATGTAGGCTCCAGTGGAAGTGCATCATTTGAAACCTATAAACGCCTGTGGTCAACTTGTAACAAAGCTCTGCTGTGATAAACACAACATTGATCATATTTACAGCCTATTAGATAGCTGGGTTATGATTAGTGAAGCTTCATACAAGGTGGATATACGTAGGGCCCACGTCTGACCGGTCACGGAAAGATGAAGGGGTGGGGGGGCTACAGAGGAGGGGAGGTGGGGGCGGTTGGGTGGGAAGCTTGGGGAAAAAAATAAAAAGAAAGAAAAGAGCACCGTCTGTGACTGTGCCGCCAGCTTTAACACATCCCAAGCGCATGCCATGAACCGGGTTTAAGAGTGCGCAAACCGGAGGGAAGGAAAAAGAAGACGCTCACGACGCGAGAAATCCGATGAGAGGAACGGCTCTGAGAGAGTGAGCTGCCGTAGATTGTCCAAAGGGGCAGCGTTTCTCCCAGTTCCGGTTTGTCTGTCTGTGTGTGCACGCTGTGTGCGAGAGTTGGGACCCCAAACAAAAGGCTGCCATCATCCTACAGGAGATCTTCAGCTTGCGCGCGAGAGAGAAAACCCGAATCTGCTTGATGCTTAACCGAACATGAGCTCCTATTTTGTTAACCCTCTTTTTTCTAAATACAAAGGCAGTGAGTCACTGGAGCCAACTTACTACGACTGCAGGTTCCCACAAAGCGTTGCCCGCAGCCACACGCTGGTTTACGGACCCGGAGCCGCTGCGCCGGGCTTCCAGCACCCGTCCCATCATGTGCAGGACTTTTTCCACCACGGGACCACCGGGATCTCCAACCCGGGATACCAGCAGAACCCCTGTGCTCTGGCGTGCCACGGTGACGCGACGAAATTTTATGGATACGAAGCCCTTCCAAGGCAAACGCTTTATGGTGCCCAGCAAGACGCGAGCCTAGCGCAATACCCAGACTGTAAATCGTCGAGCAGCTCTAACCCCGGAGAAGGACAAGGCCACTTAAATCAAAACTCCTCTCCCAGTCTTATGTTTCCCTGGATGAGACCCCACGGTCAGAATCAAACACTATTTTCTTTTCTTATTATTCATCTCTCTTCCTCTTTCTGTACCTTAGTTTTGTCTGTTTGAATGTGCATGAGTGTTAAGTATATGCCCAACGTGTATTTTATAACACTGTATTAAAATAAATGAGGCAACATGATGGGGCAGATACAACCTGAGCTGCAGGCAGCTGTTCCTTTGCAGCACATGTCTATACAGGGCTGCTTTCAAACCGCTGAATATTACACATCCCTGCTCATAACAACTATGTTCTTTGAAGTGAAATTATTCTTCCCTTTAGCTTTTGCAAATCCTCTATTGAGAAGATGGTGGGATGATTGTATATGGAGGATCAGCATTAAATATGACACAGTTTTTTTTTTCTTACCATGTTTAGTCTTCCCCTCGATCATACAGAATCCTTTTATTCATAGTCTTTAAGGGGTAATTTGACCCACAGGCCTACTGTGGCCCAGGCTCTAACTGGTCATAATCGTGAGAGCTTTGTGGGTAATGTGATTCCAATCATCATGGGCCATTCTGATCAGGATACAGATACAAACTGCATGCAGTTTCCTTGCATCAAATGGGCATCCCATCACAAATTGTCATTGAATTTTTTTTTTTTAGTGTTAAAGTAAGAAAATCTTTCATTACAGCCTAATATCCAATAATGCATGACATTGCATGAATTTGTGTCCAGGGAATTCATCTAGTGAACCAATCGGGTTGGATTGCTATAGT
>NW_015150469.1:1902776-1909072 GCF_000732505.1 Cyprinodon variegatus
ATAGATAGATAGATAGATAGATAGATAGATAGATAGATAGATAGATAGATAGATAGATAGATAGATAGATAGATAGATAGATATGTCATTAGCAAGTCCCAAATGTACAGGTATAATAGAGGGCAATTATTTTATAGTTGCTACTATTTTACCCAACTCCATCGTGAAAAGCAATTTTTTCCTTCTAGAAAATCCCAATAACATTGACTGTTTTTGCATTTTTATGTTAAGTTTTCTCCCAGCTGATTGTTCCCAGTGCTTCTTCCTGCTAACCTCTGGCTTTATTTCACCCAAGCCCCAGGCAGAAGGAACGGGAGACAAACCTACAGCCGCTATCAGACCCTGGAACTGGAGAAAGAGTTCCTCTTCAACCCTTACCTGACCCGCAAGAGGAGGATCGAGGTGTCCCACGCCCTAAGCCTCACCGAACGCCAGGTGAAGATCTGGTTTCAGAACAGGAGGATGAAGTGGAAAAAGGAGAACAACAAAGACAAGTTTCCGGGTCAGAGAGGAGAGGCCGAAGCCGAGGCCGAAGAAGAGGGCAACGAGGACGGTGAAGGGGACGAGGGAGAAGAAAAAGAAGCGGAAGAGAAAGAAGAAAGCAAGGAGTGATTTTTATGGTCCTTTTTATGGTTATATGGCTGGAAACGAGAAAAAAAAGGAGAAAGGTCCCATAAACAGACGAAGAGCCACAAGGAGGCAGAGAGCGTCATTTTTATGACCACCCTTCTTATTTTGTCAAGAGGGAACAGGAATCCCATATTACTGTCATAAATAGACTAAATTCTCCACTCGATTGTCCCAGAAGCATCCAGCATTGCAATTTTGGAGACGCAACAAAACGCTAGTAGAATTTTCTTTAATGATAGGACTCTCACCCATGCACAAGAATACAAGGGGCAAATTAAAAACGCATGTTAGATTGAAAATTGCTATTTTTTTGTTTGTTTTCTTCAATTTTAATTCTCTTTATAAAAAGTCGACATTATAGTAACCCATGACCAATAACGCCAACTTGTTGTAAATAGATGCAATAACATTTCATTTCAGACTCCAAACTTTTAAAGAAATGTAGGCCTGTAACATATAAATGAGTGTTTAGACATCATTACACTGTTACTTCAGGCTAAGCACACATAATTTGATTTGTTAAATAACTGTTTTGGTTTCATCATTTCCTCTGCGTTTATGTGAATGGCACACACACCGACTTAGCCATGAAAGCTCCTCCAACATCCTTCATTGTTCCAAGGATCACCAGGGAAACGCAACTGTTTGAAATCCTTTGATGCTACCTATGTTAACCTGGGGGAATTGCAATAGAGATTTCTGAATAAAGAGATTTCATATGGTTTTTTTTTTATTTTAAAAGTGTTATATGTCAACCTTATATTATTAAGTTATGTGTATAGCTTTTAGCCGATATACAATAAACACTTGGTGAAGACAATTTTTTTTCTTTCCTTTTTGGAGTCTTGGGAAGACAATTTAGCTGAAAGCCAGTTTTGGAAGATTGTACCACAGCACTACCTAAAGCTCAGAGCTCTGTCCTCGCATTATTTCTTATATTCCACACATGCGTGGCATCGCTCTGATCTGATTGCAAGCTATATTCCCCAACAACTAAAAACTGCCTATGACGCACATGGACTGCGTATGATGATACCTGCAACAATTACAAGGATTTAAAAAATGTAAAAAGGGAACTCTTATTTTAATGTGCTGGTGATGTAGAGTAGATGTTTTCTTTGCACTGAATATAATCTTTATGTACGTCTTGTTCTATATTGATGTTAACATAACTATATGCTCGTTTTCTTGTTGTTTATCGTGTGAAAGACGGAATTGTGTGCCCCTCCCCTCCTATTGTTGATGTAAAATCACAAATAAACAAGATGGCTCACATTCATTTATGACTTTTCTGTTTTTTTATTTATTCTGACTTTGCAGGAGCTTATTACTGTACACACATCGGACGCCTTAAAAAAAAAAAGAAAAAAAAAAGAAAGAAAAAATAAACGAAACCATTTTTTTCTTGGCGGACATCTTTATTAATACCCAAAGTTATTGAACTTCAAATAGTTTGTTATAAGTGATTAAAAACTTTCAGTCTCTAATGAGCTAAAGAACTTAATGTTTTGAGTTATTCTTTCCTCTAATGACGTTCAGCCTCTTAAACATTTGCACACGAACGTTGAACAGCCTCCCCGCCAGCCTAATTAAACTTTCCTGCATCTAACAAATAAAATATGCGCCAGTCATGCGCCTGCAGATGTCTCAGTGTACCTTTTAAGGTAAATGTCTTGGAATCCCTCTCACAGCATGCTGCATTTGATTCATCCTCTTAATAAGAAACTTCCTCTCTTCAGGGAGAACCGGAGACTTTTCTTAATGAATCTTGAGAAGAGTAATGGCTGTTCGAGATGAGATGAACAAACATCTGACCTGTGGTGTTAATAATCACACTAGGTAATGGAAAAAGGAAAGAAAGATGGGGGGACGGGGGTCTAAATCTGTACAGTGTGGGCCTAAGGTGTTTGTGTTAAACAATAGTGCGCAGACTAGTTTCAGAAAACGTCAACGATAAAATCAAAGTAGAACCAAAACGCAGCTCTTCTATTCCTCGGTTCCGCTGCTGTTTTTTACGCCAGCTGTTTAGGAAAACATTAATATTACCTTGCAAGAAAAAAATTGGAACACTACAATTAAAGTCCATTTTAAAAAGCTCTTAGTCAGTGTGGTTCAGATGGTGCTGCGGCGCAGGTCCCGGGGTGTTGCTGGGCTCCTTTGTGTAGTACCTGTCGAACAAATAAACAAAATTAAAATCTGATTCTATTTTCCACAACGTGTAGTTTAGATATATCACTTCATAAATGTAGTTACATAGTGTTTTTTATTTTTAATACAACCGCCCCTTGCAAAATTGGAAGTTTATATTTGGCTATTTTTCACTAATCTGGCGTCTAATCTGTACAAAACCCCTGGTGTTGCGTGTTTACCACTTTCCGCTTTGTTTCCGCTCAGAAAGTAGGCCCATTTTAAAAACTCAAAAAAAAAAAAAAAAAAAAAAAAAAAAACATAAAAATAAAAATTACAAGTCCTTAAAAAGTAATTTCGGAAAAAATTTAGAGACGATGTTGTTAAAATATCGCAAAACAGATGTGTTTTGTTTAGGTTTGTGTATGTTTCGTTTTTAAGACATCTATATTGTCTACTACGTATCTCGCAACTTCTTATCTTATTTTCTACATTTTTATGTAATAGCTTTGTTTTTTTATGTAATTTTCTTTGCTCGCAGCATTATTTTTTCTTAGTATATTATGCCTAAACAAAGGTGACACATCTGAATAAAATATTAAAGTAATTTTTTCTAATTAATTTTAATATTTCTTGTCTTAAAGAGGAGACCCTATTAATCTGATAAAGATACAATGAATTTTCATTTTAAAACGTGAAAGTTAGGCCTGTCTAAAACGTTTTTATTTTTATTTTAAGTATATAGATTTTTTTTGTATCACTTCAGTCAACCTGAAGCTTGAAAAAATAGCATGTCTTATTTATACTTTTGTAATTATTGTTCCGTTTCTAATTATTGTTCCGTTTCTAATTCTAGTTTTATGTTTTGTTTTTTTTATTCCATGTCGTACGTAGCTTAATCTTCTTTGTTGAGCTGAAAATCTAAGCATATAAAACCCCAGTCTTTTTCTTAAACTGAATTCTGTATCCCAGTTCCAAATTTAGCTTCTCTCTTTTACATCTTGCTGTCTGTCCGTGTTTTGTTTTGGTTTCTTTATTTTAAACCAGAGCGTTATATTACCTATAAAGTTTAGTGTACCTGCAGTAAATTTTATTGGGGTGTAAAGACCTTGCTTGTAACGGCCTGCATCTCAGCCCCGCAGTGGGAAGATCACGGCCTGTGAGGGTACGACTAACATTCTATCCTGGGAGAAAAAATATCTGTTGTTAAAGGTTTTGAAGAAATTTTATGCCTTTTTGCTTAAATTTTGTCTAGAATAGTGGATGAAATCTCCTTGTAAAATTTACTTAATCCAACGATTTAGTATTGTATTGGTTTTGATGGCTCTTACGAATTTCGATATAGTAGGCCTTTCTTTGAGAAAATAAATGTAGCAATGATTAAACATAAATAGTGTCCACTGTGTGTTCGACATATAAAATGTACGGGATTAAACTTCACAAAGGTGACGTAGTAAGGGCTTAATATTTGCAAAATATTTTTTTTGCAAAGAAACTTCTCTAAGTTTTTGGATGGATATCAGACATAACTCGTTTTCAGCAAACAATGATTGCAGCATTAATTAAAATCTTAAATCCTTCTACTATTGCCTGTAAAGTACCTTACTGATGTTGAATTTGCTGTAGTAGAAGAACTTGACTGTCAGGAAAACCAGATGCCCTACAGTGTAGAAGTTCGACCCAAATGAAATTGAATAAAAACTAATCATCTTTCTTTTCAAATCGCTTATATGTTTATTTTTACACCTTCATTTTTTTATTTTATTTCATTTGCTGCTTGAGCATTTCATGGCACCTTGTCAGTCATAGGAAGTGGTCGTTTTTCAGATTATTATTTCCAAAATGAGACTTATTTTCGAGTAGTAGCAGAATTGTGGCTCTTGCAGTGCGTGGCAGATTTTAGTTTTGTCCTTTTGTAGAAAAAGGGGAAGTAAAAGATGGTCGCAAACATTCCTGGTTGTTAAAGGAAAGAAATTTACAGCTGAGTAATAAAAGTTTACGACTGAGCCCTGGCTGGGATTGGCTGGAGCTGGCCACGTGGCCCAGGCTCTATGAACATGAACTTTATGCTGTTGTCTATTATCTGCTCCTTCCCTTGTATCAGCAGCTGTCTAAAAGCAAGGAGCACAGAAAAGCCAATTTCTCTTTACTGTAAAAAACAAATATAGAACGGCTTCTTTCGGGGTGCGGCTGCAAGTCACAGATTCAGCCGATCTCCGCGACTTCCTGGCGGTGGGATCTTCGGGACAGTCACCGCCTCTACCAAGCCGCTGCCTGCGTTGATCTCTCCCCCTCTTTCGCCGTCCCCCTCCTCTGGAGGCAATAAAACCACGACTGGGAAAGCAAAAAGAGAAAGCAAGCCAGCAAGGAAAGACCTTTCTAACAGACAGAGCTCCTTATCGACAACAAGAAGATGCGCGCCGTGCTGCTGTCGCCCCCCTCTCCACCCTGACCCCTCAGCTGTTCTGGACCACAAGAGAAGAGCTCTCTCAGGTAGGATTTCTCTCTTCTTCTTAATGATTGCATCTCCCTTTTTGGTGTTGCTGCTGCTGGGCTAAAACGGTGAATAATGTGAGAGTGAGTGAGATCAGAGAAGTTGAAAGTGTCCATTCTGTGTAGCTGACCTGACCTGCAGATGCCCGAAGCGCTTCTAATGATACTCCTCAGTGCTGTGCGCACCTGCTTGTTTGTAAACCTACCGGCTCATCTGTTCTGCGTTGAGGCAGCATTTTAGAAGTGCGGTACACGGTCTGTTGTGATAAACAGCCTCCTGATACTTAACTTTCCCATCACTCATAGGCCCTTCTGACCATACACTGACGAATTACACTCGGAGCTACACTCGCTCCTCTAATTATGTCCTGCTCGCACACTCATTGCCACATGTTTAAAGACTAAGTAATACCAATGAGCAACACCAGGCACGTTTATGTCATAAACACCCATGCACGCCCATTTTACATACGAATTATAATATATGTGGATTAAAAAGGTCTTAGTAGTGCCCCCTAGTGACGAGAGGCGGATGGATGCGTGGGCGGGTGTTGAGTCTGGTTGTTTACAGCTGCTGGTTTTTTCGGCGGAGGGTTACTGCGGATGTCAGCTGACCCAGCTGATAGAACATTGCCAGCATGTTACTGCTCAGTCAGGCTTCTATGGAGGAGTGTTTACCAGAGTCTGTTATTTTCACTTGTCCACATGACAGATTTGCTTTTCATTTTTGTGGTTTCTGTTTCGATGTTTGAAAACCAATGCTTTGTCTGAGGCTTCGCTATGTGACACAACCAGTGACGACATAAATGAAGTTATTATATTTATACTACATATTATCATTACATATTAAGGTAATAATGATCTAACAAAATAAAACAGCAACGAGATGGAATAATACTAATAAATAGTGATTTCCAGAAAAAAGATTTAATTTGAAACTAAACCAAATCTCACAAGCAGTTGATGAAACAAAAAAGTAAATGCATATTAATGATAGGGATGTCAATATATATATATATATATATATATATATATATATATATATA
>NW_015150469.1:1909548-1912048 GCF_000732505.1 Cyprinodon variegatus
GTGTATTTTTTTTTTTTTAATTATTATTATTATTTATCTTTTTCATGTATCCTTTATTATTATTAAATATTATATTTCTAGTGTTTTTCTATATCAATATTGTAAGGGGTAAATAATATTTTATAGCTACAGCAAAAGTGCTAAATATTATGATACATGAAAAGTACAGATTGGACTAAATGATATGTCAGCAAAAGGTTATATTTACTGCTGAGATATATTAAACAGGATCTAAGTTGAAATAACGTTTGTTTGTGTGTGTGTGTGAGTAATAGGGGAGAGAGGTACTACTTTTTTCCTCTTTTTGTTGAAAGAAACTGTCCTTGTAGAAACGTTTTCTGTCTTTGGCTTAATGACGTCTGAAATGAGGAAAAAATATTGTTTTGTGTGATAAAGTGACTCCATGTGTTTCTGTTGAATGTTATCCATTGAAATCACCGAAAATATAATTACAAGGAAAATTCCCTTTGAAGTCATAAAACCTTGCTGCTTCACTTTTCCTTTTTACAACATTACTGGCGTTTTGGATCGTGTCCTGCTGTTGTCTGGCTCTACCTACAGAGAAGGGGAAGAAGAGATGTTGCCATTTAATAATGGACGCCATTTGGGTAAAACTCCCAAATGGGGGGGGGGGGGGGGGGGGTGTCCATTGTTTAGCTGTGCAACGATTTTTAAAGCAGAGATGGTTCGCATAAAACTTCATGAAGTCATGAATCTGTCCGCGTCACCGCATTTAGAACCTCACTTACAAATTCCGACAGGCCCCAAAATTTTGCCCCCGCTAATGGTCATAATTTATGATGTGTGGATCAACATGTGCTCATTGGGCAACAGCTTCCTGAGTGCTTAACGAGCATAAAGTCGAACACTTCCGGGCATTAATTGGGCCGGTCGGCAGCGGTAAAGTGCTTAGAGGAGCTTTACATTGTTAGTATGAGAATAAGTCCTTATTAGAAACCAGGGTAGGAAAAGAGGAGAAAAGCACCAAGGCTGGAGCAGATTTTGCTTCCCTTGCTGTGTTTCTAATCATGGCTCACAATAAAGTGACTTTAAGGGCCTCGTGTAGGTAATGCTGAGTTATGTTGTGACGTTAGAAAGTCGGTTCTGTCTGCAAGTAAGCAAAATGAAAGCTTTTGATTCTCCGGTGTTGAGGGATAGGGGCTTTTTGCCGGCGGAATATGCCTAAAATTAAGGACGTGATTACGACTAATTTACCAGGATGAAATAGTCCAATAATAATAATAATAATAATAATAATAATAATAATAATAATAATAATAATAATAATAATAATAATAATAATAATAATAATAGTAGGCCTACATTAAAACGCTGCGCATTACAATAAAAGAATGATATTTTAATATATATCCCTGGGTTATATTAAATTATAACCGTTGTATAATTACACAAATATACTGGACTATGTTCACTTTGCTTCTTCTTGACCTTCTTTGCGCATTCTTGTTCACTCCAAATGTCCCTTTAAAAAAGAAAACTAAAATACGTGGACCAAACGGTGTCCCAAATGCATGTGATTTGCCTCACGGGCCGCAATAAAACACTAAAACTTCTGGGGAAAGAATGACCTCTCTGATTCTGCACACTGACACAACCTCTGCTGCATTCCAGTCCGCACATTGGCTCCACTGTTCAAGCCTTTTAATTTACAGCCTTCCACTCTATGGACTGGGCTGTTTTTCCTGTTTGTATGTGAGCAACAATACGGGGGAAAAGAAACAGAGGGGGTGGTGAACCAAAATAGTCTAGAGAGAGATATTTTTGACTTTTTAAATATAGAATTATTTCATGTAACTTATTAGACATTTATAATCATGGCATTCTTGATGACATGAAAAGCGTCCAATGGTCCAAAGAATATAATCAATAATCCTTTAATGCAATTAATGAAAACACATCATTGCGTTTCTGCTGTAGACAGTATGACATATATATCGAAAAAATACCAGGAGTAAACACATTTTAAAATTTTTATGTAGTTAAAATACCGATTTTAGAAAATTTGTATGGAGGAGTTTCTAAAAATACTATCTCTGATTCATTAAATTTTTTTTTTTTTTTTTTTTGCAATTTCCCCAAATAGTTTTTTTGTTCCTGCGCATTAAAGCTGCAAATAAGTAAATGTGATTTTTATTAAATAAATTGAGGGGAAAGTAAGAAATAATATCGCCTCGCAGACTAAGTTTTTGTGCTCTGTTTACATTATTCTGTGCAAAGCGCGGATGTCCCATATGGTCAAGAAAGGGTGAAGGGAAACTTTTATTGCACCGTCCACTTCCTTCTCTTTTGTTGTCTCTTTTTATGGTCTTTTCGGGATCCCCCTCCTTTTTTCCCACAAAAACACACAAAAAAAGAGAAAAACAACGACAAAAAAGCACAGCAAACAGGGTTAAACATTTCAGGCAACGCATATTTATTCTTATTGGATAAGATCAATGGGCTGAACAAGTATGGCTGCTGCAGCCAAAGTGATTGCGCT
>NW_015150469.1:1913197-1952284 GCF_000732505.1 Cyprinodon variegatus
TATATATATATATATATATATATATATATATAATTTGAGTCTGATATTAGCGTGGGGATAATCACAATTCCTGTTTATTCTCCTGAATGGTAACCATGTTTTTGTCTTCTAAACTTTAAGCCAAAAAAAAACCTTCCCTGTATGGTGCGCCTTTGACTTGCAGTCTGCGTTGTGTTTATCGGCATTTAGCACTAATGCTCCACGCAGCTCTGAGCTAAAAGCCACAGTTTCGCTTCAACTTCCCGCCTCTCGATTGGTCGAGAATGGTCAGCTGACGTTGTCATATTGTCTCTCACTGAGCCAAGCCTCGGCTATAACACTCTGGTTTTTTTTTTTTTTTTTTTTTTTGCGTCTTAACCGGAGATTGGAAATTAATAATATTCAATCCTCAAAAGTAGCCCCGCATCCACGGAGGAGAGGCAGCAACTCGAGAGGGGGGATATACGGGCGATTTTTGGGGAGGAAGGTGTGGTTGGTTGACTTGACACAGGCGGGAGGGAGATTTACTGGAGAAGGAAGATTGAAAAGAGACCCGATAAAGAAGTGGGGAAGAGTTGGAGAGAAGGGTTACAGGCAAGGTATGAATTCTTATTTCGCAAACCCGTCGCTCTCCTGCCATTTGTCCGGTGGTCAAGAGGTTCTGCCCAACGTCCCCCTAAACTCCACCACCTATGACACAGTCAGACATTTTTCGTCGTACGGCGCCGCTGTGACCCAGAATCGGATATATGCCCCTTTCTATTCCCCTCAGGAGAATGTGGTGTTCGGCTCCGGCAGGGCGCAGTATGAGTATGGATCCAACGTGTTCCTCCAGGATAAAGACGTCCTGCCAAGCTGCAGGCAGACAAACATGGGACTCGGCTCGCAGAGCCACATTGCCCAGGAGTACAGTCTGGATCAGGGGAGGGCAGGAGCCCAGGAGCAGAAGAGCAATATTCCGATCTACCCGTGGATGCAGCGCATGAACTCACACAGCGGTGAGTTTTACTACGACCAAATAAATTAGGGAAATGGGCCAGTTTTACGATATGTCTTACCAAGAGAGTAAGTTACTTTTTATGGCCCCATAAAACATTACTGTATCTGCTCGACTTGTGAGATGGGCCTTACCATGTGCAAATAAACAGCTTTGATTTTGATATTGTTGTAGTGATAATAATCGATGACTTGGGGCAAAGAAATATTGCTAAAATCATTTTGTAATTTTGCATTTGAAAATATGAAATAATTCTATACACTGTCGGCTAAAATTTAATAACATTTTTTGCTATTTTAGACAAAAATTCTGGCCATATTTTTTTACTTGTAATGTATAATTTTATATTCAGGGATAAAATAATTGCCTTTTACTTTGTGCTCCAGCAGGAGTTGGCTACGGGACAGATAGACGCAGAGGACGTCAGATCTACTCTCGCTACCAAACACTGGAACTGGAGAAAGAGTTCCACTTCAACCGCTACCTGACCAGGCGCAGACGCATAGAGATCGCCAACGCGCTGTGCTTGACAGAGCGGCAGATCAAGATCTGGTTCCAGAACCGGCGCATGAAATGGAAGAAGGAGAGCAACCTGACCTCCACGGTGACTGGAAGTGAACAGACAGGAGCTGCTCAGGAGGAGGAACGGAGTGGAAGCGCAGTGGAAGAAGGGAAGGATGAACACAAGAAAAAGGAATAGCTGGAAAGTATTGCGCACATGTGTGCGTGGAAGTGGAGAGGAGGAGGTCATTTCTTGACCATGAAAGTCCAACATAACTACCTATAAAAAAAATCTATGAAGACTTGACTTTACTGCATGATGGTTATACCCGCTGCTCTTTAACTCATCTTGACCACAGCAGCTGTGGAGCACTAAATATTCAAAACATTATTCCATCAAAGATTGGTCTCTGTGACATTTGGAGCACTGAGGTGTTTGTTTGATCAATAATAATAATATCAATGTCTCAAATGTATTGTGAAAATAATAAAAACAAGAAGTGTTATTTTCCTGGGTTCTTTTTCCCAAACACCAGGCAAAAAGTCTGTATTTACCCACAGCCAATTCCTCACTGTGAACTCTTTAATCACCTCACCAAATACAGTGTTGGTTTGACTTTGCTCATTGTTGTACATGCACATTCCACGGCGTTCCACGGAACACAATGTAAACTAGTACTTGAATTGTCCACGTATTAAAAAAAGAGAAAAAAAATAAGTTGCACGGTCAACTGATGAGCTTGTATATATCAAATAAAAGAAGCATAACTACATATTATGCAAATCCCGTGCTGTGCATTTAGCCGCTTGGTTATGGCGCAGCATACCGTCAAAGAAAAGCGCCACTTCTTTTTAAATCATTTGACAATATGCATTTTTTTGTTGTGAAACAGATTTGTACACTAGTAATTCTTCACTTTTTTGAGTGTTATGATTTTTTGTTTTGTCATATTTGTGTATCAGTGAATAAAATCTTTAGCCTATAACTCTCGTCTTGTTGCTTCGATCATTACTTTGTTCTAACAATCAAATGCGGTCTACTGGGCATGTTTTCCAAGTTTATCACAACAAAAAAATAGAATCCTATTTTCTAGGTGCAAAGAAATCTTTATAATAAGTTAATATGAGGGTTTTGGAGCATTACAGTGGGAACAGAAAAACAATGGTGACTAAACACTCTTCAGCTTTCGTAATTTAATGTTTTCACGTTGAGGGGGAACAGAAATACTTTTCTTATTGTAGTTTTTCAAGTATATTATTTTAGATATTGTTTATATATATATATATATATATATATATATATATATATATATATATATATATATATAGATTAATGTATTAATGTATTATTATTATGATCAGTTACAGTATTAGTATTATTAAACTAAAGTAATTTATGTACAAAGCAAACGACTTCTTTTTTTTATATTATTATATTATATATTATTATATATATTTTCAACATTCTCTTCCCTTGGACTTTAAAACGCGTCCCTGGCGCACGTCCTGACACGTCCTGCTCCATTCCAGACACCAGATGACGCTCTTGTCTTTCTGTCCTGGCTTTTTGCGTTAAAGATCCCCCTTGCATGGTCCCCAACAACCAAACAGCTCAAAGTTTACCGGACACGTTTCTCCTATTCATCAATATCCCCATTGAGTATCAAGCCAATTTATGACTGGCCAACACATGCACGTGATCGCATACAAATACCCCATATTTGGGCAGTGCGCTCCGGATCAAGAATTAAAAAAAAGAGAGAAAAGATACCAAAGCCTACTCCACCTATAAATCCTGGATTATTTTTTTCCTCTTCTTTGGGATAGACAGTTGTGAATTTTCCATTAGAAGCCTACAAAGAAAAAGCAATGATCATCAAAAAGAAGGAAATACCCGCAACCCTCATCTTGTGTGCTGTTTGAATAGAAACTGTGGGTGGGTTGAATTAGTTCTGAAATGAACTCTCGTGTTGAGTACTCCAATTTTGGACAAACAAGCAAGAAAACTTCTGCTAACAGCATGTTTACTTTCGATGCATCTGGGCGCACGTCCAGCCGTTGTGAGGGTGCTAACGTGAACGGGATTTACTCCTATCCCGTCCCCACGACCTCTGCGCAACGGGAGGAGATCAGAACTAGGCTGCGTGGCAACACGGATACTCTGCTCCCTCCCGGAACACAGATAGGCATGCTCTCCAGCGTTTCCCCCGTAGAGGAGAGTGGACTCGGCTACGGACGAGGCGCGGACAGAGACCCGGAAAGAAGCGCAAAACTCGGAGGTAACAGGAGCCAGGAGGGCAGCCAAAAAGCGGAAAGCGCACAGACAGTGAAAACAAACGCAAATGCGCACCAGCTTCAGGATAGTGAACAGCGGCCGCAGATTTATCCCTGGATGACAAAACTGCACATGAGCCACGGTAAAGTTTTCCTGTTTTATTAAAGGCAAGAAAAGTGCGAATATGATGTTCACTCTTAACGCAACAACACTTGGTTTCGCTCGCTCTAGTGTCCCTCTTGAGTTTTATAGGCCAAAAGCAGGAAATAATAAAAACTCGTGGTCATAAATTTTATGACAAAGGCATGTATTGCTCGTAAACCTGCTCTGTTACGGTGAAGGGGTGATCTGTGCTGTGATTTATGGTGAAATAATTGGATAAGAGAACAAATATATGAAAAAAACATTGAAATTATGTTACAAATCCGACTATGTAATAGTTATTGCGGAGTTTCTGCTTCTCCCTACATGCTTTTAAATTTTCAGTGTTCCTTGGGGAGGAAGACAAAAAGCTTTAGCCTTTAATTGAACTCTGGGCCACACCAATGTCCTGACCCAATTCTGAACTCTTCACCTCTGAGAGATTTGAATAGACATGCTTTCTTCATGCCTCCAAACCTATAGCTGCTGACAATTTAGCTGCAGAGAAAACTGTAAATGCATTAGCTACAAAACAAGAAGCAAGACTGGATATGTGTTTGTTCACTTTGCAAATGCATGCACAGAAAACACGCAGCAGGGATGTTGGATTAATCTAAATATCCAGCGGCTGCAGGCCTGTTGCTTTACATAGCGAGGCTGTGCAAGTCTATAAATAGGAAAACAATTGGAAAACACCATTTTGCATAATATTAAATGCTACTTTTATGACTTATGTTGGTCTCGCTTCAGGATGATTTATTTCCCTACTAGTAGCGGTTTCATACCTTACAGGGAGGCCCAGAGATTGTAAGTTATCTGATTAATTCATAGGTGTTAGAAGTGATTTACTGAGCTACAATTTTGTTTTCAAATTTTAAACAATTAAGATGATTATATTAATAAAATTTAGTTTTTTTTAGTATCTTCGGCTTTTTTTCTTGTTATATAATTTCTATAGAGCAAATCCAACAATATATCAATAGAAATAAATGAAGTTTATTGAGGAGAGGGCCTCAATAACTATAGCTTTTCCATATTTGTACACATTATAACCAAAGCTTAATTTGTTGCAATAATTTGTGCAATATAATGTTGCTGAAAGCTGACATATTCTAATACTGCTTCAGAATCGGAGGGTAAGCGTTCCCGGACCAGTTACACCCGCTACCAGACTCTGGAGCTGGAGAAAGAGTTTCACTTCAACCGCTACCTGAGCCGCCGCAGGCGCATAGAGATCGCCAACAGTCTGTGCCTAAACGAGAGGCAGATCAAAATCTGGTTCCAGAACAGAAGGATGAAATGGAAGAAGGACTCAAAGATCAAAGTAAAGGAGTAAAACAGGCGATGCAGCACTTTTTTTTCAACAGCCCTACACTTGCACAGCAGTGCTGGAGTTGCTCGCTTGACCTACGGATGAACCGCTAAGGAGCAATGACATCATGACACGGCTCTGTGTGCTTCATCACCAATTATGTGTCACTTTCTGCGGTTTGGAACCTAATGTATTGAATATCGCTCACTATGATCAATCGGTTTACATTTCTAAATTAATTTGCTGCCTATGCGATGATAACCCCACTTTACTGCGCAAAAAGCTGGGCTCTGGCGGGAGCTGGGTCCTTCAAGGCTTTTGACCCGCATTGCGCTTGAAAAAGCTGCACAACGTTATTAATATGTGTTCATAGTATAGGGGACAGAGTAATGACTGAGAGTTCATCATTTCCAACTTCTTAAGCGTGTAATTAAAAAGTAAGGTCCATGAGTAAAAAAAATAAAATAAAATTGGTTAGGTTGAAACCTGTTTTCCTTCTTCGTCAAATAAATCAGGATTTTGTCTGATGTGTTTAGTGTGCAGTTTGTCATCCATGTTGTCTGTCATAACCTTGTGAGTGTGTTTGATAACACTGAAATGTGCAATGCAGCATTATTTGTTTCCCATAGTAAACTACAGGTGCCTGATGCACACAAGGCCTGATTGATGGCCAGTTTGTTGATTGTAACCAATAAAATCATTAAAAATAAGACACTTTTTTGTGAGTATTATTTTTCTCTTAATATCTGAGATCCATTGCAAAAAATAGTTACGTACTTCAGACATTTTTTTCTTCACATTTTGTCCACTGAATAAAAATGTAACTCTCATTTTTCAAATGAAATTTTGTTTGTTTTGTTAGGTATTCTCAGAGACCCCAGAATTTCTCTGGTTGACAAACGCGCTCTGAAGTTTAAGGCCCCCCTCATAAAACTTTATTGCCCCCTTTTCCAGCACTCTGCAGGAACACTCGGCTTCCTGTTTTGTCAGGGGATGAGGAAGGGCCACACCAGCCTGTTAGAACAACACAACAGTGGATGCAAAGCTCGGCTTCCTGTGGCCGCACACAGACACTTCTTTGGGGGCATATGGTCAGACCTGCTTCAACCCTGTTTCATTACATTATAGTTAAAATACCACTTAGCAGCATTTGATGTCTCAGTTCAAGTGATGCAGCGTATCCTGAGAGGCAATCCCCATCTTTACTTAAATAAAATAAAAAAGCCAACTCACCTTTAAAACTAACAGCCTCCTGTATGATCTCCCCTTATTTGAACCGGTCTACTGCAGCGTCCACTTTCTCTGCGCTCTGTTGGGGCCTATAAACCTTAACGTGAGAGCATGCATTCAAGCTTTCTTTTTGGGGATTTTAAAGTTTACAAGGTTACAAATGCCAATTGCCCCAAGCAGGGCCTGTGAATGGTGCGTGAGAAGCACGTGGTGTCGTTTAAGTGGGTTTTATGGCCTGGAAGAGCTGACAAACCTTCGATATATACACATCATATATAATCTTAACTGTCCGGAATCGCAGCTGCTGGCTTCCCCCTTATCGGAGTAGGAAAGGGCTTTGTGGTAGTGGCAGAGGATGCAGTACCTTTCTCCGGACTGTGGAGCGGAGCGAAGGGCTGAGACCTGCTGCTGCAGTAAGTTATTTCAACTTTACATACTGCTTCGGGTTTGTGCAGTCATATCGCTCAAAATATTCTTTTTTTTTGTGCGCGCGCGTGTGTGTGATTGAGTTACTTTGAACGCATGGATTGACAATATAAACATAACTGAATTACCTGATGACGACTCAGCGGAGCTGTGATTCAATACCAAAGATTAGAAAATGCTCGCCGGTTTATGTTTTCAAAATGATTTTTGAAACAAATACGAGTGTGTTAAAAATAACATCAGAGCAAGAGCTTTTAAGTTCTTACGTTGCCCTCTACATCTGCTCGCAATATTCCCATGCAAATGTTAACTTGAACATGTCTGTTTAATTTAAATTAAAAAATCTTGAAACTTTGATAAAATGAAGCAGTGCTGTGGAAAAAAACAAGTATTTTCCCTATGTTTATGTTTAAATGGCGTTAGGATCTTTATTTTTAAAAATTAGGAATAAGAGAGAAGATCCACTTTAGTGCTAAATATCACTGTCAACAATTTTAAAGTTGATCTTGTTCTCTATGTCTGAAGTATAACATGAAGTGGAGGATCAGCACACAATCATTTTGAGGAGCAAGGTTAAATTTGCTGCTTCATTATACTTCGTAGTAGAGAAAATAAAATAAAAATCGCTATAATTAATTTCCACACTTCATGTTACAGTTGCATCACGTTCATAAACCTTCAACTAAAGCCAAGAATAAAAGTCTATTTCATTTCAAGATAGGGCTAAATGTGATTAAAGCTAATTATTCCTCTACATTAATTTGTTATTGCAATAAATACAACAAAATAATGTCAAGAGAATATGCAGCAGATAACAACACAGAATGCTGCAGTTTTATTGTAAAAAACAGAAAAACACATACTGCATCCTGCGCACTAATCCGCCCACAGACACATCCACTCAATACATAAAATTTCGTGAGGAGAAATATCTGTAGCATGATTTAAAAATTGTATCAATTTAGATTGAACTGTGTAGCAAATTAGGGGCTAATTATCCAAAAAGATGCATGATAATTGTACTGTTGTTTAGCATGCTGCAGTCGTTTTAGGGAGAATGGGCGTTGTTGTTGGGTTTTTTCACCTTGTCACAGCGGTCTTTTGTGTGTCACGGCCGTTTTCTCACCATACAGGTTCTCGGATCTCATTTTTAGTAACACAGTTTGACTGTGAACTGAAAAAAGAATAAATATTTGCACATTTCCCACCATTTTTAACCACATACAAAAAACCCATACCAGTTTGATTAGCTTGAAAACTAATGAGACAATGCCTTCTTATGACCTTAATAGTTTTCTGTTGCTCTGTTGGAGACATCATTTAATCACCCATATGCCTAGGCAAACAGCTCCGCCTACAGAAACAGCTTCCTCTACTCCTAATCAATGTGTGGAGGTGCTATTATTTCACATCAGAGCTCAAATTGATTAGTTTTCACATTTACAGGATGCTGTGGTTACAGATACTTTTTCAGGTCTGTTTTGGTTGCCGTTGTATTAAATGTGTTGCGGTGGCTGAGCCGAATATACCTTATTTCCATTTCTGAAGGTACATTTTGCTTTCAGGTGTGCAGGGTCAACTGTGCTATTTCAATAGGGGGCACTGTGTAACATATACTCCCGTGTGAGTGTGGCTGTGCAGGGGGCATTCGAAATGTTTTGTTCCCTGTGTTGTTTTGGTAAAAAATTTATCATTTAGAAAATGTCCAGAAAAATTTGCATTAGAAAAAGAATTTGCAAAGGAGTGGGCTTCCGTTTTCCTAAAATAAATATTTTGTTATCTCTCGTACACCTCAAATATACTGTATACACATTCTAGGTATATAAAGCGTTTTTTATTTGAAGGGATTCTTGAATAAAGGCTAGGTGCTAGAGGGAAAAAAAAGTTTCAAATCTTCATTTTGAAAGTGAAACTGGTCTGAATATTCGCTTTCACTGCCATGTTCTGGGCTGGTGTATTCCTTTCTCTGACCTGTGGAACCGACACTGTCATCCTTCAATCCGCAGAGGTCATTTCCGGGTGAGCACAGACTTCCCTTTGTCTGGAACTCGAAAAAGAGTCAGATATCTCAATTGCAAAATTTCAGAGCAGAGACTGATTTTATTTACAATGTGAAGACAAAGTCGTGTTTCTTTTTTATTGACTGTTCGCCATAATTCAGAGGCGCTGAAGTCCAGGCAATTCTATTCATAGTAGCTCTTGCCCAAGGAAATGCCAAATTGCTTGTAAAGTTTTGTTTTATCGTCTGAAAACGATCTGTCTTAAATCCTTTTCAAGGTCTCTATTCTGCAGGAATTCAAACATTGCGCATTTTTTGCACAGTCTCCCTTCAGAAATGCGTGAATATTAAACAAAATGTTGTAATAAAAAATAGTAGTTGAAAATAAGTGCGAAACTAAATTAATTTGTAAATTAAAGTTTGACATGGTTTGTTTTCAGTGATTTTATTACGTTTGATATCTACAATTCTATCGGTTTTTATTATGAAGATTATTAACATTTATCTCATAATTTCCACATAAAGATCAAACTTTTACAACAAGACTTTTACATCTATCTAATAACTTTCCAAATTAACCTACCATTATAATAGTTAAAATAGAGAGAAATAAAATATAAATATTTAAAAAAAATGCTTACTACAACATCCCTGATAGAATAATTATTTAATGTTGTAATAAAGATCAGTGTGGCATTTTCCTGAATATATTTTTAACAATTTATTATGTTTATATGCAAGTTATGAAAAACTCAAAATCTCCCATGAATCATTCGTATGTAAAAATATTTCTTTTTGTGCTTTGTTTCAGACTGTTCACTGGGTCAAAATGAGAGCAACTGTGGATGTTAAAGTAAGTCTCCTCGTTTGATTTCAGGTCAAAACTGTATCTTAACAGAAACATCTGTCATTTGGCTGAGGGCAAACAAATGTTCGATCAGAGTTTTATGATGCCTGAAAGTTTAATGAGTTCAGATTTTTGTATTTATGTTTATCATTCCTATTTAGATTGGCTTATATTTTCGTTGTTTTTTGTGTTTTTTTTAGACATATAAACAAGGGTTTTATACACCACAGTACAATGAAAGGCACTTCCAGTAGCCTACATGTTGTTTCTATTTAAAGCAGAGGTAGGATGTTTTGTTGCAGCGGAGGCTGTGTTTATTATAATATTACAATTATTCTAATGAGCCATAGTACCGCAGTGGTTTATGTTGGGGAATCCAGTTTCTAAAAATCACCTTTGCTCCCCTGGCGGTCGCTTTATACCAGCATTCACAGCCAACTGGTCTCCAGTCTGTCTGCACTTCATTAAAACTTTTTATTTTAACTGGACCATCCCGCCTAATGTTATTACACCTGGGGAAGGTAAACGCGTGGAGGCCATTACATTAAGGGTTTGATTAAAAGCGCATCGTAACCATTTTCATTAGGGAGCGAGATATTGCTGCAGTCTCTAAATTCAGGTCAAACAACTGGACAGTGAATGTGAAAAAAAGGATGAAGGACCTGCAGAATTTTGATGAATTCTGTTTACATGCATACTTGTGTGAACACGCGTGTAAAAGGGTTGTTTTTCGGGGGGAGTTGGGGGGGGGGGGGGGGGGGGGGGGGGTAGTGGTGGTGCAGAAATCTTAACAATCCCTCAAATGAATAAATGAAACATCAAATTAATCCGCCTGAGGGTCTCATTTTTTTGTACTTCTACATTATAACTAGTTATTGAACTAGGTGCACGATCTGAAAGCCATTTGTGAGGAGAGAAAGAATTCATTGCTGTCTCTCCATCAATAATCCTTGGCAGTGAACTATTGGAAGCAGTCAAACGCGAGGGGTGAAACGCGGGTCAGGCTGTCTAACTAATATTAAAATGCGCTCGCCATGAGCACATGGGGCGAGAGGGAGTGCGTGGTGCTCACATTGGCTGGGTGCACCACAAAATCATGTGTTTAGATGAAAACTCGACGCAGCCAAATGGGCACGCTTTCTTATTGTTTTATCTTATGAGGAACTCAGTTTTATTGATTGATAAAAAATGGGAATATACTTTAAAATATGCTAATGAAGTTGTGTTTTTATACTCACTTTGTGCTTTTCTTTTGCGATTAGTTCAATTGATTCTCAATCTGAGAATGTTTGCTGTTTTTAATAACCCCCCCGAAACAGGTCACATGTCCAACGTTGCATTTTTCATCCAAGGATTTTCTCATTAGCTTCTATGGTGTCAGAAGGAAAGGTTACCGAGCGGTCAGTATGGTAATGGCGAGTAGAAGAAATGGTTGGGAACAATAGAAACTTATTTTTCATCTGCTCCTGTCACGCCGTCCTTTTGTATTCTCCGTGTTTGTGGCTGAATATTCATATAGGAGCCACCTCAATGCAGAATGCAGAGAAAGGAGAGCCTCTGTATTCCCTGTGTAAGCGTATACACGCGTGTGTGGGGGTGTTTGTGTGTGTAGATTGTTTTCAGGGCGGAAAACAAAAAACAAAAAAATAAAAAAACAAACAAATAGCTTTGTGCGTTGCTTCCCACAGATGAAAAGCATCAGCTTTTACGCACGCTTTATGTGATTGTTCTGCTCAATTGCCGTATTGAAATATATCTGACAAAGCATGCCTCATTTATAACCTGCTTGCACCGATGTTTGCTCAACAGTTCTTCTCTCCAGCCCCAATCTGAAAGCACATTAGTTGTCTATATGTACCCTGTAGAACCGAATTTGCGTGCTGCAAAAACAATCGCAAATACGTCTCTACAGGAATACATGGGCAACTGAAATACCACGCCAGGCAATGGATTGCACGTCACTCTTGTTCTCCTCTCTGTTCCCTTTTTCTTGCTTCTGCATATACAGGAAACATCAGCAATGATCCTTACGGCCGAGCAATGTAACATTGCAATAACGCTGTCACGGAGTGTATTCATTGTCCACACAGATCCGCACTTTGTAGAGTTAGCTGTAGAGGCCACAGAGTAAGGGAGTCCTGTAAGCAGTGCGCCGCTACTACTGTGTCAGAGCCTGTAAAACACGCCGGGAACCAGGGGTCGTTTAGAAGTGACTGATTTACGGCTTTTATTGCTCTATAAAACCCCTCTAACATCCTCGGTAGGGGTAATAGAAATGTCGTGCGCATTCTTTACAAACAGCACAGTCAGAGTTATGATATGCAGTTTTCACATCGTTTTTAAACTTATTATGTAATTATGGCTTTGGAAATAGATCCCCTGGCTTGCAGAGTAACCAAAATACTGACCTATATCTATTTTCAGTATCGACCTAAACCTATTATTATTATTATTATTATATTGGGAGTTGGAAGTTGTCTGAGAAGAATGGCATGCCAAGTTTACTCAGGCTTGCAGCATCAGTTTACAACATAAAAGGCGACCACAAGTCATGTGGCTCATGGTCAGAGCTTTACCCAGGATTAACAAACTAACAGCTGAGATGAAATATTACCTTATGCCAAACATTTAGATAGCTGAAGTAGGAGAATTAAATATGGTTTTACTATTTCAGCTCACTGTCATGTATGTTTAGTGATGTCATTTTACTTTACATCTCCCTTAATTTCTTGGTGAGTTATGAGGTTATGTGGTGTATTGTCTTAACTGTCATCGGGGATGAAAGTTATTTAATCACTATGTCTGGACTGTTGAGGTTCACATCATGCATAGTATAAAATGAGTCAAAAAGAGCAGGAAACAATACGCAAAGTACAGTTATGAGTCCTAAGATGTTTTTTTTTTATTACTCTAGGCTCCTGATTGCAGCTGTCTCACCTGCAAAACCACATTTAACCTAGCTAGATAGTCATTACAGGTAAATCAATGGTGTATATTGTTATGATACATAAAGTCATTGGGATTCTATTTCCCATGTTTCAATCATGCCTAACGTCTGACTTTATATTTATTACTGTCAATGCTGTATGCTGTGTGGAGCTGCAGTCTGGCTTTGTAGTTGAAAATTGTGAGGTTTGTTAAAATAGGTTTAATCTTATGTTTTGCAAAAAGTTGTGGTTGGTAGCTTGTTAGATCATTAGGAAGCAAACCTTCATATCATAAGTCCATATCATAAGTTTGTTTTGATGAAAATAGTAAACAATAGAGCATGAATGCTAAACACCTTGAAGACACTGTGCAGTGCACAGCAAAGCTTCCCTTGCAGCTTTGCAGGCCTACTTTTATGGCTTATCAAATCCAGTTTATTTCAGATCTGTAGAACCATTTTTAATTGAATTTGCCAAGACTATTTTAATTTTTCATCGTTGTTCTTCCTAATTTTAAAACATAAACCGATGCCTAATCATCTGGATTAATATCATATAGTTTTTGGGGGGAAAAAGACATGAAAGTGACAAGTGCAAAGTTTTCCTTCTTTTCTGTGTGGTGTCTCTTTTGTCACACTCTTATCCAGTTCCTATGAATGATCTGATTCATAGGAACATCTTCCAAGCATCTCACATCACCTGCACTGCAGTGAAACCAAAAAGCAATTAAAGATCTGAATTCATATAGCCTTTGCAGGAACTCTCAGAAGCTCGTATAAATCTTAAGAGCGTAACATTTGAACTAAAAAATGTACTGATGAATAAAAATAACAGCTGAGCAATAGTAACAGGGTTTTTATCAAGAAAGAAAGAGTTTTACAAATAGAGTAAAGATAAAAAGAATTGTGAGTGTTCTTTTTTGTTTTGAGGTGATTAAGGATATTATAACCAATTAAGGAGATTTGAGCTGGTGCTGATCACTGCAACAGTATGGCAGTATAGGGACATTTTGAGAGTTTGTGAAGCAGTTGAATGATAGAGAAGTTGCAAGAAGTATTCTATATTTTCCAATTGAATGCTATATTGTAAACTTTTGTGAGGTCCTAAGAAGTCTTTAATAGATTAAATACTTGGACAATACTTGCACAAGTACTAAATAGACACAGGTTATCTCTACTAAGTTTTCAATTACATTTTTACTGTCTTATTTGATTAAACACATGTTTTCTTCTATTTTCCTTTTATATTTGTTTGTTTGATGCTTAAATAATCATGTTGAAAACCTCTCATACCAGCAAGCTTCCATCTTATTGAAACTCTGCTTTATTTACCTACCAGCATTTCATATTCTTTATGAAAACATTTACTTAATAATCTTGATTGCCTTAAGATGTGGATGTTAGTATGCTGACTGTAATCATCATGAATTGTACATGCTGTAAATGCCTTTATGCTGTAGCATTACTTGCTTAGGTTTTGTAAGCAAGCTATATACTAAGTTATTATAAAAATAAGTGCAGATACTATTTTGTAATGATATACTAAAAGAACCTAAAAAGATTTAACCTCCATAATATTTCAGTATGGTTGCTTTTGTGGCGAATGCTGGTTATTTGCACGTGTTTGCTTTTAAAGCAGGTTAGATTCCCTCATGATTAAATAATGGTTTAAAAACAAACAGCAAAAAGCTGACCAATATACCTTGTTCATACCTTTAGTGACAAAATGAATATCAAGAGGATGTTTTCATTTTTCAAAAAGGTTCAGCTTGTGGCTTTAATGGCCTTTAGTCTGTGTCCCAGCTGAATTGACACTGATAAAGAAAGCACCTTCAATAATTTGCAGATAACCTTTATGCAAGGTCTGCAAGCTAAGAAAATTATCAGTACTCTTTTGTTTTGCTTTATCCTGGGCCAACCATTGTCCCTTTGAATAATTGGGAGCCACAGAATTTGCCAGTTTTATCTTTTTACTTGGTCAGCAGCTACTAGTTTTGTACCCAAGATCAATTGCCTTGGTAACAAAACCGGAGAGAGGGAGGAAGGGGGAAGAAGAGCAAAAAAAGGAGGGATAGAGAGACATAGGCGGAAAAGAGGAGAGAGAGCGCGCTTTGTGCCTACAATGGCGTCTGTAGGTATGCTAAATACCTCTGGTTCCTTATCCGGGAACTACCTCTTCCTCTGCTATTGGGCCATTGGGTCACGTGGTTAAAGTAACTTTACAGGGCTGCTCGCAAGTAGGAGGGCTTTATGGAGCAGAAAAACGACAAAGCTAGAAAAATTATTTTCCACTCCAGAAATTAATGATCATGAGCTCGTATTTGATGGAGTCTAACTACATTGATCCGAAATTTCCTCCATGCGAGGAATATTCGCAAAACAACTACATCCCCGAGCACAGTCCAGAATATTACAGCCGCGCAAGGGACACTGGCTACCAGCATCATCACCAGGAGTTATACCCTCCTCCGCGGGCGAGCTACCAAGAGCGCCAGTATAACTGTGCAAGCATCCCCGAGCCCGACACGCCGCGGGGACACGGAATACCCCATTCTGCGCACCTGCTGACGGGAAAGGGCCAGCCTGCGTCATGTGAGACCCCACAGTTGTCCATGTCCCCCGCCACCCCACCGGCCGCAGCTTCCGCCTGCAACCAAGCCACCCCGGAGCATCCCAACAGCACAGTCTCCTCCAAACAGCCCGTGGTGTACCCCTGGATGAAGAAAATTCACGTCAGCACTGGTAGGCAACTTGTGGTGTTTATGTTCCCCCTGCTCTGCTCATGCTCCTCTCTCCCCTTCTTCCCTCCCTTTATCAAGCCCCTCTGACTCCCATCTCGTTGCCAGCCCCTGCTCCGATAGCAGGGAAGCCTTTGAAATGGCACAATTGAGGCGGATTTACGACTCGGCATTGGTAATTACACCCACCATAAATTTTATAGCCGAGGTATACTCAGGGCAGCCGTATCACCATGTGGCTTCTGCTGTTATGTATTGCGAGATAGAGGGAGAGGGGGGAGAAATGAATAAGAGAAGAGAAGGGGAAGAAAAAAAAATCTGAGCTTTGTGATCTTGCATTAATAATTTAGATCATGGTTGGATGTGAGTGTCCTCTCATTATGCGGAGAAGTTCTTAACTTCCCATTTAAATTTCCTCAAACAGCTAAACATTCGTGTCCAATAAATCTTTTGAGCCATATCTCACTTTGTTTACCCCCTCCTTTTCTCCCTTCTCCTTCTACCCTTTCTCTCCACATCTCCCCCTTTTTTCCTCCCAGTGAACTCTGGTTACAATGGGACGGAGCCAAAGCGGTCTAGGACAGCGTACACCCGGCAGCAGGTCTTGGAATTGGAGAAGGAATTCCACTATAACCGGTATCTAACCCGGCGGAGACGCATAGAGATCGCGCACACCCTGGTGCTCTCTGAGCGACAGATTAAAATCTGGTTTCAGAACCGCAGGATGAAATGGAAAAAGGATCACAGGCTGCCGAACACCAAAGTGAGATCCTCCTCCTCTTCTTCCTCCTCCGGGTCCAACACAGGCTCTGCGGCCGGTGGAGTCACCACTGTCTCGGCCACCAACACTGGGGCCCCTGACGAACTCACCGGATCACAGCATGGCGAGGATATTACCAGGTTATAAAAACCACGAACCAGACACCTGGGTTACACGGAGAACTGGTTATTTATAGAACAAGGATATATTTTGTTTTCGTAGCTATCTTGTGCGGTTTCCTTAAGTCCAAAGTTATATAAAAATGCATGTTATATAGCATGGATTACTGCGAATACCGATGGTTTATTTTTTACGTGAAACAGGGTTTAATTTATTTGAAGTTCGTTTATTATGATGTTTTTTTTATTAAAATGAAGGAGTGAAAATAGAAAAAAAACAAAACAAAAAAACCAAAAACAAACATTTTATCAAAACGATATTGTGGGCAATTTTTTTGTCCAGCTGCCCAAGGTAAAATGCACAATCTATTTATTTCAAACGACACTGGAAGGATATCACTATAATAATAATTATTATTTTGATATATAAAAAAATGCTTGAACACGGCATTGGTTCTGAACATGTATGTTTAGGATATCAACAATGTGTGAATTTACCTCGTGTATTTCAGAAACAGGATTTTGATCTGAATTTTGAGTTGTTGTTTTATTATTATCATTATTATTTGTGGTGTTGATGTTGTGTTTAGACCGTTACAAAGCAGATTATTGTGAAATGCAATAAACGGAGTTTAGTGTTCTTGTGCTAATCATTTTGGTCAATAAAAAGTGAGTGTCTACTAGTTTTAAAAACGTATGATCGAAGTTCATTTTAGGCGAGATAAGATGGAAGGGTATTCAAAAACTGTACAAATGTCTAAATGATAAAACAGACTCACTTTTTCTGACTTTTCCCTCAGCCTTCAATTAACAGCGTGTAAAGATATGGAGGGTGCGCGTGTCTGTGTGTATGTTTGCAAACTGAATGCCTGTGTATTGTGTACAGCCTCACTTGTAATAGAATTTTCTCTTTCCAAAAAAATATGGAAAAATAAGCTGTTTGCTCCTTACATGTGGTGCAACCTCATCAGTCTGAAGGGCATTCAATTAGCGCTGCAGACAAGCTACTAAGGGCCCCCTCCAGTCCACTTGTGCACTGCTCTCTGCGAGTGCTACAAAATGAAGCCCAATTTGACTTCAAGGCCAAAATGCATGCTTTTAATTTAGAGCTTACATTTTTAATGTGTTAGAGCTGATAGATGCTTGTAACATAGCTATTTTGTAACGCACACAGTCGCCCTGCTTTTTCTATGCTGTTCATCTGCGCCATGTGACTGGGTTTTCACATGTGAAATAAATACAATTTAAACTAAAAAAAAAATAAAATAACTGATTGCAGATTCAGTGCAGTGCATGGTGTGGTGTGAAATAAATCACAGCGAAGATGCTGGCCTTTGATTGACCGACACTGGCCTGTGGTACGGGGAGGAGTGTTAATGGTCATTTACTTCTGCACCTACATGTGCCTGTATGTGCATAAGTAAAATACATCCAAATAAATATGAAATAAAAAAATAAACATAATATATATATACACAGTCCAGAACTTTTTACGTTTCATTAAACGTAATATTTTGTAGACGTGATCCTTCTTTTATTTTTTCTCATTGCATTTTTTTTTTTTTTTTTTGCTTTTTGTTATTTTTTGTTGTTCATGTTTTTAAGACAAATGAAGTTTGAGCATGACTCAAATCCAAAGAAGCGCGTGCATTTGATAGATTATTGAAACTGTGGCATGAATAGGTCCTATAAAATGCCTTGCGTAGTGGGAGGCACAACAACACAAAGAGAAGAGGTATTTTCCATCATCAATCTTGCACCACAGAGCTTTGTATAATGTCCTGGAAAACAGCTGTGGTGATAGCCAGTTTTGATAACATCGAATGTTATGTACCAGCCAGATTAACTCGGAAGTATAAGTGCAAATGCGGGAGTGGATTCTTTAAATTCTACTTCTTTTAGTACAAGAAAAAATATACTTGCACTAAAATACAACGTTGAGACTTGGCTATTGGGGAAGCCAGTAGAATGGTGGTGAGACGGCTCTGAAAAATGAATTCGGGGGCCTTTATGTTGTTGGACAGATTGGAGAAATTAATGTGCTCTCCGCAACCGCAGCATCCCTCCAGCCCCTTTTCTCGGCCCTGTCGCCTCCGTGTCGCGGGGCTTGAAAAGGTGCTTCAGTGAAGTTTGGGGGCGGGGGAGAGATGGGAGAAGGCCGAGTTCACCTCGAGGACACATTTTCTGTTCCATTAGGCGCATTTCAGTCTGGATGGCCGACCTCTCCAACCCTGTGACCTGACTTACTTTCTATGCGTGTACCTTCTGTGTTCAACCTCTTCGGTCCTCTCTTGGCCTCTGCTTTCTTTGTGGATTTTCCTGCGTTGCGCCTGTATAGAGGGGGCCTGTGGTGGGGTATCACTGCATGTGTTGATCCCTTTGTTATGGACGGTGATACCAGACAGCGTTGAACCCTCGGACAGTTCTCCTCTCTGCATCCAGAGTGCCTGCATTACTAAACCTGCGCCTTCTCTTCTCAATGATCAAGTTATTACACATAAATAATGTAAAATAATCTACAATCCATAGGCATATAAAAATATCACTTCAGATTATGTCTTGAAATGGCACAATTTGGATATATATTTTTGCTGTGGTGATGATTAGCGTTCTCTGAGGTCTCATAAAAAGGTGCGGCTATAAATAGTTTCTTTTGCTGTGATCATGTGACTTCTGTTCCCTGGATGGCTCTTGTGTCCAAAACTCAGCTGCCAATTATAGGCGTTTTTGACAGTACTAGGACAGTTGGTCATCGTGATTAGTTTATGAACAAGGACATTCAAGTTCTTTGCTTTTTTTTTTTGTTTTTTTATTCTCAAAAACACCTTGAAAACTTTCCAATGAGAACCCAAGTAATATATTAAAGTAAAAGAGAACAACTGCATTATACAAGTTACAATGATATATAAATATATATATATATATATATATNCAACAAAGGGACAAAGAGGATTAAATGCCCAAAAGTATCCTTAATTCCTCCCTGGTTTTGTAAGGAAATTGTAAATTCAAGCGATTCTTAATATTGGGATATTTTTTCATCAGTTCTAACAGTTTTGATAACTTGCCATTCCTTCTGTGGTACATTTGAAGATAAAAAAAAAGAAAAGAAAAGATGGTGTTCGACATTTGTGAATATTGATGGAAATATGCTGGACTGCATGTATTACAAAGGTAAACAGATGTCAATGAAAGCCAAACTTACATGTTTCTGTGTTAGTATCTGACCTTTCTTCCTCCCCACCATGTCTTGGAGGTTACAGGTGGAGCTCAAATTACATTCCGAACATCGGAAACATCATGCAGCTTTTGTTTGAGCTCTTCTTTTGAAAGATTAGAAAGCATTCTTAAGGCAAGTCTTAAACTAGTTTTTCAAAAGGACCAAGAACGGTGATGGTGATGAATTTGTTCAATATGAAAACAGTGACATTTTAAAGATACTTCAACAAATAATCACATAATATATAATTGTTATGATCATAATTTTAATAATCCTGTCAAAGATTCATCATCTTACTGAATATGAATACTTACAGACACCGTTATTTTTGTTAATTTCAAAATAAAAAAACTGGTATTTTTTTCCTTTTATTAAGACTGTTTCCACAAACATGTTATCAGTGCGGCCTAGAAACTTTAAACTTAGTCATGTTGAAGGGTACTATTAAATAAAAAAAAATCTAATCAAGGAAATGTTCTGTCTTTATTCTAAGAAGTGAAATATTATCGTGTAAACACAGCTTAGGACATTTCACGTTTAGGATTTCCTCTGTCTGAATTTGTTGTGATCTTGCAAATTCATGATTGTTTCCAGCCCGATGAGCGTGTAAGATTGTGATACGTTTTTGTGTCTTCGGAGTGCACTGTTTAAATTCCTGAGCAGTTACTCAGCTCCAATCGGTTTATTCTCTGACTTGAGACTGTTGAATCACATATGATTTTCAGCTCACATTGCACCGCTGCAGGCTCTCTGTGATTTATGGAGGACCTCTGGCGAGGCCTCTCTTTTTCCTCGCACCCTCCCTTTCTCTCGGAAGGTGTAAAAACTTTACACAAGGAGCCATCGAGATATTTAAACAAGAGCTAAACATAAACGGCCAGCTCTGATCTGATGCTCACCTGTGTTGTATCACTTGCAGTTAATGTCAAGTTGTCCAGTTACACATGTGTTTGTCCACTCGTCTCAGGTGAGTGGCCCCTTCAACCACTTAGGTTTGTGATGAAAGCTCGACGCATTGTTGTGTATGTGGTTTAACTGCAGCCCCGTAGCAGCTGTATAAAGGCAGAGAGTTGAAACAGAGGTCACGCTGCTATTTTCCAGGGACAGAAGAGAGGCTGCCTCACACTAACCATCAGTGGGTGTGTCATAAATCCGCCGAAAAACTCTGCGTTTACTCACGGGGAAACAAATGCACCAGCCTGTAGGCACGCATGTGCCTTTAGTGACTTTGCTAACTGCAGAGATGGATTGAATTACATAAAAATCGATTTTAAAAACTAATCAGAAATAGTCAAATGATAAATAGTCAAAACTTGCAAACATTTTCATGTGGACGAAACGGCTGACAGCCCAGGGCGCCCTTGATTCACAACTTTATTCAAACCAACAACCATAGAAAAAATAAAATACAAATAAATAATAAATGAATAAATAAACAAAGGTGTGCCTATCTGTTGTAACTCACCCGTTATGCAGTAGTTCAGTCTTAAGGTTGGTGCAAAGCATAAACATTATGATAAGGTATGGTTGACCAAAGGTTAGGAGTAAAGTAAAAGACAAATTCACGTTTTTTTCAAGCAATAATTGTTCGTTGTGTATTCCTTTAATTTCTAAACAATAGATAGATAGATAGATAGATAGATAGATAGATAGATAGATAGATAGATAGATAGATAGATAGATAGATAGATAGATAGATACATTGATCATCTATCTCTAGAGAGAGAGGAAGAGAGAGGGAGGGAGGGAGAGGGAGAGTCTGTAAAGGCACCACTACCAATGAAGTCTTCAGATCAAATAGGCTACTGTATAGGGAATGATGGCCTGGGTGAACTTACGAGGGTACTTTATGTCACCATAACACCTCAATGAGAAATATTTAATTAGCCTCGTTGCTGCATCGTTGAGGACCCCAGAAATTAAAGCTATTTCCTGCATAGAAGGTGTCACCGGGGGCCCAGACAATCACTAGACTGAATTATGGTTATGGTATTCACTTTTCATCAGCACAAGTGATCTGAATATGCGATCTAGGAGACTATAGATTCTCGATTATGTACAGGTTAAGTGATTTAATTTGTTTTATGACAATGATTTCTCTGCTGTGCCACCAGTTGCATCTGCTGCTCCACCGCTGAACCATATCATGTACGTGGCAACACACATAGGTACAGGTGCAACATTTTATATAGTTACGTGGTTAAGAGCATAAGCATTTAAATTGATTGCTAAATTAACAGTTTAATACATTTTAATTTGCATAAATATATTTAGCAAATGAAAACCTGAAATTGATTTTTTTTAACTGTGAGCAAAAATAGATGTGATAGAACAGCTTACGTAATGCATCCTGATACTAGTTTTCATTTAAGGGCTTCAATTATTGTTGAGTGCTTTAAAATTATGCAAATCAATCCCCAACAATCCTAACAGGATAAAGTAGCAAAACGCGTTTGAAATCAATTGTGTATGCAAGTGCATGCATTTCTGACAACGTTATCCGTTTTACAAAGTTAAATACAGTGAAATGAAAACTCAAACATCTTTCCTTGAAAAAGTCACACGTTTACTGTGGTGCCGAGATATGACTACCAAAAAAATAATACCCTGCGAATGTAAATTTTGCAAAAAGTGTAAGAAACAGGCGATATGCGTGTCTCCTCTCAAGTTATGAAGTGCAGTTTGCAAGCTCTGGTCCTTTCATTTCACTCTGCATTGTTTACAGCAACATAGGGCACCGGGCCCATAAATCTTCTCCTTGCTCTGCCAAGACAGCGCCATTTGTATGCACCGTTTTAACCGACAGCATCCTCTGCCCATTAACGTCTTCTCCCCAGCTCTCTTTCAGTCCCCTCTTATCTGCACAGCTCTGTCCCCTGGACATGCATTAACAGATCCGTGTTTTCCTAAAGCTCTGGGAAAAAACAATTATGCTTATTTGTCTTTATTGCAAACAATATCACATCGATGCATATTTTATTGAGAAGCAAAAAAAACAAAACAAAAACAATCTGCAGTGGCCAGATTTACCTCCTGCTTGTGCGCAGCCGCAGCAGGATACGAGTCTCTCCCTTTCTCTCTTAGAACGTTATTGGTATGAAAAATAAAAGTTTATCGACAATTTTCTCGCTTGTTTGTGTCAGCGGGCGAGGGAGCACAGAAGGTAAGGAGGAATTGTAAAAGGGTTGACACCCAAGAGCGACCGGCGCGCTTTTGTGTGTGAGAGAAAAATGATTTATAGCCGCTGAGGCGGTTCAAACAGAGTTCACGGAGAATTGTGGTGGAGGCGCGGAGGAGCTAAATTAATGTCTTGCTGAGCTAGTATATCATAGATTCTATCTCCAAATTCAGAGAGTGTGCGTTCAAGGGTACGAGGGAAAGAAAAACACAATGAATTTAATTACATTCCCCCTAATTTTAGCCAGTTCCGCACGTAACCTACCTAAATGATAATAATGATAATAAAAAAATGTGTGATATTGATAAAAATAATAACATACCACACATTTTTTACATTGGCATAACTTCGTTAACCAGAATTATTGTATTTTTGTTTATTTATTCATTTATTTATTGATGTATCTATAAATAAAGTAAATTGCATCATCCATTGATCCATTGTATAAGAAGACAGCATTATTTAAAAATTGAATGGTCACTTAACCATAGTTATATTAAATTAATGTCCATATGAAGTTGATCAAACAGTGGATATTTTTCTATGCTTCAACAATAACCGAGAAATAGAATAAAATATTTAATTCTTCATTGCTTCATGCACTTTGAAGTTGCAGGTAAACCCTACTAATAGTGGCAGCAGGGGTGACGCGTAAAAAATAAAAATAAAAAGCTGGAAGGCTCCTCACCTTCCCAGCTTTGCAGTCCTTAGAGCCTAATCCATCACCTCTGAGACATCTAAAAAGGGCTTTCTAGACAGCTTTGTTGCAGTGAAACACCAGCAGGAACTTAGGCTACATTTGAAGCTTGCTTCCACTAAGATTGATACGGCCTGAAAAGGTGCTGAGGCCCTTTAGAGTTTACTGGTTTAAATTTAGCGCGAAATGTAGATCAAGCGACTTTATTCATGCACAAGATTTTGCAGATGTTTATTTTTTTTGTTAAAGTAAAAAAAAAATCAAATGAGTGAGTTTTCTTTCCACTTTATAATTCCAAATTCTGCAGCTTTTGAATATAGATGATTACAGCCTCAAAATATTTAATTTTGCGTCTTAAAATTGAGTTGCTAATTCAATATTTTATTCAAACACATTTGCCTTGAGTTGGTCTTTGTTGCTGCAAGCAGGCGCGCGTTATATATATGTATATCTTCAAACTGTTCTTGCCATTTAACCGCGCAGTAAAAATGATTAAAAGTAAAATAACAAAATTAAAAATGTTAGCTCCTTCACGACAACTGAAACGGAATAGTGAAGCCGGAATAATGCAAATGAGTCATCCTCCAGGAAAAGGGAAAACCTTTGATGATTGCCTCCTTTGTCTTTGTGCAGCAATGACTGTCACAAGCCTTTTGTTTGACCACTCCCATTGAATCCTAATAAGCTGCACTTGCACTCGGACAGTTAGAAGCATATGTTATGAAAAAGAAAAGCCCGCCAATTCATAAAGGGAAGTTTTCATTTTCTTCCAGATTTGAAGAAAAATCTGAAATAATTTCAACTTTAAAGACTAAAGCTCTACCCTTTGTCATCATCATTTTTACAACACGTCGGTAAATATTTGCCACCGTGTTTGTCTGAGGGGAAAAACAGAGCAGTAATAAAATGTGGAAAATGTTAATTTATAAAAGTGCATTAAAGCAGTAAGGTATGGAATAAAAATATTCGCCTAGGTTATATAATCGCACTAATTTTGTGGAGCTGTTTATTTTTATTTAGACCTACCACACATAGCTCAGCAACAAGACCAGGCTCTCTCAGTTTTTCCTGGAGCATATATAATAAAAACAAACCATTACGCTCGGTTTGAAATAAAAACGCTCCTCAGCACACGTGAAATCTTTGTTTGTCTCCCCTTTCTCCGATTGGACGCATTCTTCTCTTTCTTACATCTTCATGTCTTTTTATGTCCAATTATCTGATGCTGTTTTATTCCCCGTTTTTTTTTTTTTTTATCCCTAGGTATAGAAAAGCCGGACTGCGTGCTGAAAATGTTTGAAGAAATATCGCAAAAGCTTCTCGGCCACCCCAAGTTGCCAGCAGGATTAGTTTCCAACTCTAGAGCACTGTCATTGGAGGAGTGGCACACGTGACCAAAGGACCCCCCCTCTGGTAAATATTATTCAAAGCGTTCTTCATGGCTTTCAGCTCCAAAGACACTATCCTGCGTGTCTTTATTCATTCAGGTTAATTGTGATGTGATATTAGACAGATACAACTCTGCTTTATTACTACTAAGGGACTTCTGAGTTTGATTTGAGCCACTTTAATTAGCTTGGGGTCCATGGACCCCCAACAGTGTGTGGCCCTCCCTACACAGTTACATGGCAACAGTTTTGAAATGAGCTCTGGACAAGTGCCAAAACCTGGCGTGGGATGGGGTGAAGAGACAAGCGGAGAAAGAGGAGAAGGAGGCCATGATTTAGGACCTGATCAACTGAACCTGACCTCTAATGATCCTTTCAGTTTCAGATTGAACCCATGTGCACTTTCTGAGCGCCCACCAGAGCCTGCGGTATACTGCCATGCCAAGGGCAAGCTGGACACTAAAAGCAGAGGATGTAGTGTCACCATCTGCCACTCAGGAGGCATTTTCCCCTGGATGAATTCAAGAGGAATTGGCTCAAAACAGTCAAGTAAGTGTTTATTTTTTCAGTTTTTTAAGGCTGCAAATATCAGGAAATTTTGACAGTCATATATGCATATTATTTTCAATTCCTGCTATAACAATATAAATAACAGTTAAGCACCATTTAATCATTGACCTATCTTTTTTTTATAACAGTGTCTGCCACTTCCCTGAGTTTCCTCTAGACCTGTTTATTAATTGATGCTGACATCACATATTTATTTCTATAGTTCTAGAAAAAGTTATCTGTTGTTGATATAGGTCAATGCACGTTCCTCTAAATATATTATTATACCATTGCAAGGATAAGTGTGAATGCATAGCACATTACACATGAGCATATCCAACACTGCATCCAAACAGTCTTTTGCTATTAATAACAAGTAATAAAGACACACACCTTGGATATCAACTTTTACTGCCTTTCTTAGGATAACTGCCAGTGTTCTTGTACTGCAGTCAATTTAGTCAAGGCAAATTCTTTATCCATTTTCAGAGTTAATATATACAAAACAACCTTATAATGCATTGGTTCTTTAAACCTTAAGAAACCTGTTTTGGTTAATTCAAAGATCCAGACATCTATAAAACAGATCTGAAACATTTCAATTGTAATTTAAAATATAGTAAGAATCCTAAGAAATACTGATAGATTTCCAAGTTCCTCTTGAGATTTGTTCAATGAAAAAGTAGCACCCCTGATAAACAACAAGAACTTTGCATATTGATAATTTCACAATGTTTGTGATTTAGTATATTGTTCGGCCCCAAGATCTTTACTTTGTGAAATTTTGTACTGTGTAAACAAAAAACTTTCCCTTAGGTCTTCTGTGCCGAGTATGTAATTAATTCCTTTTTATGTGCATTTTGGGTATTTTTCTCTTTGTGTAAAAAGTGCTTAGTAGTGAATTAAAATGATTATATTTTATGTTTTTCAACATATTAACACATAACCTATTGTATTCTGCTTGCACAAACCTTTCCCTACAAAGATAAAAGATGATGCAAAGGTGAATGGTATTTCTAATTGCTTTTAAAACCATTACAAAGTTTTTTATTTTCTAAATAACAGATTTGATTCCATGTATATAATTGGATTTTTTCTGACTTTATGACTGGATAGTGTTGTAATTGATTACAGTGATTTGAAGCTAAGTGCAATTGAATGGATTACATAATAACTGAGGTGGACTTTGATTAAACTGGATTGATTTGATCTCACTTTGCCTTGCAAAATTCCTCAAAATAAGTTCTGTTATGTTTAACTAAATCAAACTTGAATTTGGATTAATATAGACGCTATATAACTGGATATAAATTTGACCTGTTTCTTAGGTGAAGTTTTTGTGTGTTTTAAGAGTTGTTTATAGGCAAAAAAAAAAGAAGAAGATATTTACTAAATGAATAAAACAGTTTGATAATTAACAAGGAAATAGTCAGCCAAGTTAAAGATGGCCCCATCCTCTCTCTAATGCTCTTACTATAGGTCTTATTAAACATCCATTAACCTCTCGGTGTCATATTGTTATCAACAGGGCCCTGGTATTGTTCATATACATGTCAAACTGAATCCCTAATGGCGGCTATTTTCAGTAGTGCTCCCGAGGTACCTTTTAAGTGACTGAGATGGGGATTTGACAGTTCTGCTTCCGTGTGGAGCTCTGATTAATGTGGCCTGTCAGGCAGCCGTAGTGGCGTCAGATGTTTTCCCCAGACTGCCTCTTCGGCAGGGAACTTTCCCTGAGCACATGACACACTAGACAGCCAGTCTTGTTTAGAAGTCTGGAGCATGACTGAGTAGGAACTAAGGGCTCCTCTTGGTCTCCGGTTGATTAGCTGAGGATAGAGGTGGGTCTGGCTGGCAACTGAAGGCCCCAAGATGGTGATGTTACATGCATTGAACTTCTTATAAAACCATTTGCTGCTTTCCTGTGCTTGTTCCCAGGTTCAGCCAAGGGTGGTGTTGCAGCTGGTCCTGTAAGCAGAGGGCCTAGGAGAGAAAGGACATCCTTCACTAACAGCCAGCTGCTGGAGCTAGAGAAGGAGTTCCATTTCAATCCTTACCTACGACGCCACCGGAGGCAGGAGATGGCTGCTGGGTTGCAGCTCACCGACCGCCAGGTCAAGATCTGGTTTCAGAACCGCAGGATGAAGCTTAAGAAGGAGCATAAGTATGGAAGAGCAAGGGGTTCGTCCCAGGATCCCCTTTGCAGCAAGCAAATGCGGCTCCCAACAGCTATCAGAACTCCCTTCTCCCCTTCATTGCAAGTAACCTCCATGGATCCCGCTATGTTCTCTCTGTTTGACACTGCCCACCCATCCTGTCTCAACTACATGCTTCCATCTGTTTTGAATACCCACTCCATTTCATGCGCAGATACAGAAGGTCATCAGCAAGTCAGCATTTTAAACCGGCTCTGAGGGTCTATAAAGGCTACCATCTCAGGCATTGACCTTCACCTATTTATAAAAGACCGGAGGATGCATGAACAGCATCCCTGGGAAGGTAATCCACTTAATACATCCGTTCATGAAACAATTTATTTAAACTACATAAGCATATCTTAATTAAAGGAGATCTGCAGCAATATTCTCTGTGTTAATAGGCTAAGGAAAAGAAGGCTGAAGGTTTTTCCAATTTGTGGTGGAAGGAGACTTTATTGTAATAAATGGTAATGTGCAGCACATTGCAAAAGTATCAGTATGGCTGGAATTGTTCTCACATTTCTCACTAACCATGAATTGATATTTAATTGATCAAGATTTTCTGTCAAATACTAGTAGAAAGTAATGTTGAATTGTGTGCTTAAAGGGAAAGGATACTTAGATTTTTAAACAAACAAACAAAAAAAATGTGAATGTATTTACATTTGTCTTTAAAATTCATATCATTAGTAAGTAGAGTCTGTGTGTTAGTTAATCTGTGAGGGTTTTTAGAAAACATCAGTGAGCAAATGGCATCATACAAACCATAGACAACATCAGAGAGATCAGAAATAAGAGTATGGAAAAACATATCATACATTTAAACAATATCTCTAGGTTTTAAAATCCCTTTTAGCACTGTTTATTACATAATCTCGAAATAAAAAAAAATAAAAAAAATAAAAAAAACATATCATATATACAAACCTTTCAAGACATGGGCATTTGTCTACATTGACAAATTTGGCAAGGAGATCAATAATTGGGAGATTTAGAGTCGGGAAATTCTGTCAACATGATGACTATAAGGTCCAAAAATCTACCCATTGTGGAAGAATAATAATAAGAAAGGAACTGTTAAACTAAATCCAGAAGAAATTATACTTTAGGTTTTACGCAACCCCTTATTCACCAGCCACAAAATACGGTGATGGCAGCATCATGCATTGACAAGCCTGTCAGAGTAAATGGGGAGATAGATGAAGTTAAGCATCTTGTGACTTCAGCAGAAATGGTGCTTGAGGTCACAAGCCTTGATACTGTGGAGGATGACCACCCTCGGCATGCTCCAGAATAATAGACTGTACAACTCAAAGCCATGTATTAATAAGTACCAGGCCGACCTTACATTCACCCAGAGAACTGTTGCAAGAAAGAAAACTGGAAATCGTAGACACTTGAACATGAGCTGCATTTGAATGGGGGGAATAAACAAACATTTCAGATAAAAGTGAGTCTGCGTAAATATTAACTCAGAGTTGCTTAAATACTAATGCATTTGAAATCTTTCAGCTTTATGTTTCTAAAACATTAGCATATTATGCATTTTTTTCCTTGTTACTTCTATGTGAAACTTCTTTTCTTTAGTCTGGTCTGTCACATAAAAGTATCATTGACAAAATGTACAATGGTGTTATACTTTTGCAAAGCCCTGCAGCTGCAAAAAGTAAATAGTGCATATTTTTAATATTTTTGCATGAAGGAGATTTTGATCACCTAATGAATGTTTCTTTATGTGTTGTTTTTTTACTGCAACATTGTTGTTTGAATATCATTAAGTGGTGGGCTTGTAGTTGTTTGTTTATGTAAAGTGTTCAAATGTGAAATGAGGAAAGTATTGTTTAAGTTTAATTATTTTTTTATCTTTATGAAGGTTGTTATACATGCAGTGAGTGTCCCCCATTATTTTTGATGAATGTTTTCATGCTAAACAGGCTTAATAAACACATTTATAAAAATGTAATCATGTGCAGTGTTTACCTTGTTCATTTCTGAAGCGAATGACTTTTTTAACCGTATTTCCTAATTATGGATTCCTTTGCCAAATGAAAAAAATGAGATGGATTATGCATTTAAATTAAACAGGGCTTTGGATTCATTGAAAACTTTACAGTGTTGTGTATTCACATTGCACAATCCTACCTCTCTGCCGCTCCGCTGCCTCAGAGTTTCCCCCTCCATTAATCAAAGAGACAAGGCAGTTTTTCCAGCGCTCCAACCTCAAGCTCTGAACCCACTGGGCACCATGACAAGATCTCCTCCTGCCTCCCCCCCAACCCCCAGCCCTCGCCTCTTTCTGTAGCCAAATTTTAGCTCTGCAAGTCAGGACTGGCCTTGCTCTCAGGGGGCATGTTTAGTCATGTACTGTGGAAGCCATTCCAACTCGCCACGGGGCCATGACAGACCAACACTCCCCAATCACCAATGACAGCATATTATCTCAAAGAGCATTGTTATTTGCTGGCATCTGTGCTTCCAGTTTACATTTGAGACTTCCTTAAGGAGTCTCAAATGTAAACTGGGTTATCAAAATATTTTTTGTGTTTTTATCAGCAAATTCCAAAGAGATAAGAAGGTTTTTATTTGTAAAAAGTGGGTCACTTGAGCTCAGGAGTTTCCATGATTTCATATGTCATAGATAATAACAACACCCGATGAAGGAGCTAACCTTCTTTAACAGTTGATAATTTGAGCCTGAGCATAGATTTTGTAAACAAAACTGCGCACAAATTGTGGGCATGCTGACAGTTTTATATGAGTGGCCTTACAGTGAATGAGCTGTCATGGAGGCCAAATGACAGCTCCTAAACCCAGAGCTGTAAAGCTGATTCCCCCCGCCCCCACCCTCCACCCCCTCTAATAACTCGCTACTCTCAATTCATTGTCAGTCCCAGGATCAGCTTTCATTTAGTAAGTCTTTGCTTATGTTTGGGGAGTTAAATGTGAGCTAAAACTAAGCGAATGTTTTAGTAAAAAAAAAAGAAACTCTGCATCAAAAGGTGATGACGACAGGAAAGCAATAAAAGCCATATAGGAAAGAAAGTTGTGTTGTAGAAATGCGCTCACTTAACTAAAAGGGAGAAAAAGAAGGAATCATGAGGAATGCAGAGCAGACTGTGCTAGATTCCTAAAATTCTTGGATACACCAGATGATTTATGATTCTAATGGTTGCTGAGGCTCAAACAGACCTTTACCTCCTTTCCTTAACACATTCCGTTTCCAGACACTAAGAGCCAGGAGGATCCACACACTGGTGTGCAGTAATTCCATGGATGGGGTCAAGGGGGATCCCCTGAGGTCAAGGAAAGCCTCCACTCAAGGGCCCCAGAGCGAAGGGGGACACTCTATGTCCATCTGAACATTAGGTTAGCTGGTTGTTCTCACATTAGCATCTAAAGTCATTATTTCCCACTTACTCACTGGACTCTGTTAACTGCTTGACTTGGCATCTGTTCCCAAAGGCAGATATCTAAGCCAAAGATCCCTACATGCTCTTTTGAAGATTTCTTGGCTTTTGCAATAAAATACATGCATAAAAGCGATAAATCATGCCTGTAGAATATTGCCATGAAACCCGCTTTGGTAATGGTCCATCATTAATATGAAAAGATTTTTTGTCCTGTTCAGTCGCTAATGCTTTACTGCCTTATCCAAAGATGTTGTGAAATTGATTTGTTTCTGTACATGAGAAAGATTTTGTGTATCAGACTTCTGTCCAAGCTTGCATGAAAACAAAAGTATGAAAAATATGAAAGAACTTATTTCGATCAGTGAATTGATGCTGATAGTAGTCTAAATCCATCTAAGCACCAGTGAACAGTTTAACCAGTATTGTCTCATAATAATATTGCATGAATACATTGATTTATAGTAGTGATGTGTTTCCAGCCCCTCCTCAAAACAGGGTTGTTGTTTTTTTGGTGTTCTGTTTATTTCTGCCATTAATGTTTGGATACAATAAAAACTTAAAGACTTTAAATAGAATTCCCACAAAATATGGATGTTTCCTTTCAGTGTTTTATTTACCAATTTATTATTATTATTTTTTATGTTACAAATCACAATTCAAATGCAGTAATTTACATAACCCATCGAAATGACAGGCTCACTTCTCAGTTAAGCTGGATGTATGTCGTCCACCACATACCTCTTCAATAATGATTTGAAAGTAGGTCTTCTACAGGTTTTCCTTTTTAAAGTTATCCAAAAATAAGATTTAAAAGCACAACATGTGGTGAAAAAAGTTGAACCAAATATTTGTAGCATTTATTCAATATTTATAAGGACAGTTAAAATTATGCACTAAAATTGAAAAAAAAATTATTAACTAATCCAGACACTGAAGTAACTGTTCCAGTTCAGATATAGTGGTTAAATGGGATGCTAAGCCACAAAAATACAAACCAGGTAAAAAAAAAACAACATCTGTAGAAAAAAATACAGATGTGCACTATATCCATATGAATTTCTTTATCTGTTTCTAAAGTATATAAAATAGCATGTCTACGAACTAAAAAACACATTCTATTTTAATACAGAAATGAAACATCAAAACTTAGAAACAGAGCTGGAAAAAATATGCAAAAACATTTTTGCACCACTAAATTGGAGGTATGGCCTGGGGTCCATCCATATAAACTTGACAGGCTCCACTGTCATACATGCATATTTTTTATGAGTGAACTGAAAAAAAAAGGAATTTAAACATACCTTCATGAATTGCAGCAAAAAGTTTCCTCTTTTGTTTATTATTTATTTATTTTTCTCTGTTTATTATTGTTCCCCTTTTGAATGTCTGTTAATTACCTTAACTGAAATCCTACAAGTATGAAATAGTAAAAGTTGTAGAATTTTAATATGATGATCACTAAAGGCTGATTTTTACTCAGAAAGCAGACTGTCTGTGTGTGTGTCACAGTAAATGCAAATGTGCCTCTGCCTATGCTGCACCTCTCCAAAACTGTAGGTGACCGCAGACAGTGCCGCAGACAGGAGACCTCTGATTGGTCAAATCTACATCCACTCTACACTATGCGTATTTCCTGTTTGTTACATCACCGGCTTGTTTTATTTGTATGACCCCCATTGCGGAAAATTACTTGTAACGTTGGAGCAGCTAGGTGCGCAAGAACGCTGGGACCCTTTTTCCACCTGGATCTACGCTCTTTTTTGCCCTCATTTCCCTCCTTTGTCGCACAAACTTGCCCCCACTTCCTCACTGCCTTGGCCGTACCTAAACCCACAGCTAGTTCGTGATTGTTCCTCTTGCGGTGTGGCATGGAATAAACATAGCACAGACCACGCTTCAATGTTGGGCACAAGTCAAAAATATCTGGGACAAGCTCACTGCGACACAGTGCTGCGGGGAGTATAACCAGCCCTTAAATTTTCTGGGTGTTATACTCTAACACGGTAGGTATACTTCTAATACAGAAACTTGAATACATTGGTTTTCTGAGTTAATAAAACAATTAGGAAGAGTTAGTCCATTATCTTTATGCTTGCACCTGTGTTACAAGGGTTTGATGCCATTTTCTAGTGGCTATTGAGCAAAAAGTGAAATACATCCTTGATAAGTAGGTAGTCAAAGATGGAAACAGAGACATACATGACAAATATCCATCCACATGCACCTATAGCATAACCAATGAACCTATGTTCCATTGATACAAGGATGGAACTTACACATGAATTTGGAGAGCCTGCATGCAGAAACACTCCAGGGTGCAATGCATTGTGCTGTTGGTAGCTGTTGAAAGAAGCCTTTCTGTATAACTGTGTTGACTCAATTCTAGTACACACACTAAAGTAAAATTCATAAAAAGGTTTTTAGAATTGCTTTGCAACACATAAAAATATTTACTGAAGGTGAATTGCTTTTTTGCTACCTTTCATGTTTGCCAAACTGCAAATATGCATTTTTAAGACAAAAAAAAAAAAACACCTCAATAAAACTTGCTGCCTCAATCAGGCCTGCAAACGAACTTTACTCAAAACATCATGCCCTCAAATAAGATATTCTTCTTTTATTTGAGACACAAGAGAAAGTCTGTACTCATTTTTTATCAATAAAAATAAAAACAAGAAAAAGACCTTCAAAGATTTTACATCCAAGCTCCATCTATTTCTGCTTTATGATTTAATTTAATTTTACTCGTATAAAGAACTAATACATGAAATAATTTGAAAAGTCCTGAAGTATTCCTAACTTGACAGTAAGCCTGTTTGTTAAAACAAAAGTCACACAATCAAATATAAGCAAATAAGGTTGCAATACTGATTTGATTATTTCAAATCACATAATGGCCTTTCTTAAAAGTAATCAAAACTGATTATTATTTTTTTGTCCATAGAGGAAGGAAACCCAAAACTTTAATGTGGTCCCTTAAGGAGACTTTGTTCTTTTTATGACCTGTTAACCTTCTCAGTCTTTTCCTTCCACAGCAGTTACTGGTGCCCACCACTCTGGCAGGATGCTTGTTGCTCAAGATGATTGTTAAGTACCAATTTCCCATGTCACCTTTATGGCTTTTATTTATTTGTCTGCTCCTTCGTGTGGAACAGGAGCTCGGGCATCGCTCAGGTAGATGGATGATAACTCATGTGCTACGACTCATCCGTCTCAGAAATTTGACTTCCTGAATCTCTTACAACTGTTAATGTCATATTATAGCTCTGCATTATCAAGATCAACGGCTTTTTAAATGCTTCCCAGTTAAGGATGATCTGTGACAATAAAAAGATAAGTTGGTGATGAAGGTGTCACAGCTGTTGGTGGATCTGAGCTGTGCAGTAGGGAGAAAGTCGAATGCAGAAGAGAAGTTTCCTATGTGAAGTGCTCGCCACTCAGCTAAATGTCACATTTTCAGTGGTATTGAACACCCAGGAAACATTCAAATCCCAACGGCTTCATTAGGTTCTGATCAATATTCACTTTCGTTTGGTTTAAAGTGATATAAACATAAAGGGCATACTGACAATAACTATAGCAGTGTGTGCTTAGAAATCTCAATAAATGAAAAACATAATTGAAAAGCTGACTTTTGCAATTCAAATGGTATTTTTCTGTGTTTATTTCTGTTAGCTTTAATTGTTGTGGCTTTCAGAAGATGAAAATAAGCTATTCAGTTTCTCAAAAAAAATCTACTTAAGAATTACTGTGTCCCATCACTGCTATTTAACTTGGAGGTGACTCGTCTGAGGCACCAACTTTGGACTTTATAAAAACCGTGGACCAACTATAGATGACTTGGCTCCCCATATCATCCCTTATTTATAGTTCACATCATTTAGTTGATTTGCTTGGCTACAGCACCGACAAGGTTATTTAGCATTTACCTATAGCTTCATCTTTTTGAGGGAAACAACTGTCAAGTAAGCAGTCTTCATCATTATTGGTCCATAACATGTCCTAGTTCTTTAATTATTGGTCTTAATCTCTTCATCTGATGACCAAGATTTTAGTTTTTCTTCAGTGTAAGCCATAACCCTCAAATTCAAGATAATTTAAAGCTTGACATATGTTAATCTGTGTGCAATAAATGTATTTAATGAGTTTGAGTTTTTGAGTTGAACCAAATTACTGGAATAAATAAATATTTGTGTTACATAAAATTGATTTAGATATCCCTTTACATGTTCATGTGTTGTGCAAGTAGAACAGCATTTTTGTTTCAGATGTAAGAAATGTGAATCAAAGTGTTTCCCAGTACAGTGAATGTACAATAACTCATACAGGGACTGTGGCACCGTATCCTGTACAGGACTGTGTTATTTCCTGTTTGGTTTGCAAACATCGCATTAAATCTGAAGTCATACTTAAAAGGTTTACCACAAATATAAACTCCTGAAATTGGCTGGACATCAATGAAGTATTTGTACCACCATTTTTCATCAAGTTTTCACAATGATGTCATGATTTTATTTCTCATTTTTTTAGAATTGTGCCTGGAATTCGTTGAAAGTTGATTCTCTGAGTTAGCTGTTGTTTTTTATGTCTACAGTGCTATTTTGAACAGAGTGGTATTACACCAGGGAGTTGAAATTGCATAACCTAGATCTAATAAAGTAATTCTCCTTCCTAATGTTCAGGACTTTACTTATTATTTAAAACATTTGAATCATTTTTCATAGCAAAAAATATAAACTGAACATATTTAATTGCTGCACAATTCACAACATTTAAAGTAAGAATCAGACACTTGATTTAACGTTTCTCTGAAATAGTTTCAACATAACTGCATCTTTATAAGGCAGGATTTATTGTACTGTTACATTTAAATTAGATTAGTTTTCCCCATTGTACCTAATAAACTAGCAGTTTAGTATACATTTGTTCATACAAGTGGATTATTCAAAATGTAAACTGTGAAATTATCACCTTTTAAGGTGTAATAATTCTGCTTTACAGTCCAATAAATGTTTTATTGCCTTCATCAAAAGCACAAGTCCAGCGAGCTGCACCGCAGAGACTTAGAGTGTTAAACTATTCTACAAATTGAACAGAGATAAAGAAAAACAAGTGTTTTAGGAAATAAACATTTTATGAGTTTTGCAGATATTGTTGTTATCATTAATATGCAGCATGGGGTTGTTTTGGACAATGGACACATGGGGGGGAAGCAAAGCTAATTGCAAACAAATTTAAACATGATACACTGCATAAAAACAGCTCTTTCTTTATGCTCCCTATAATAAACACAACTGGTGTTAAAACAGTCGTTTTACTGAGTTCTGGTTTATTAAATTCATGCTGTGCTGTATAACATTAATTCTACTTTGGTTTCCAGTGACTCAAAATGTAAGACTCACTGTTGGATTAAATGGTGCACAAAAATCCTTCTGTTGTAACTGCAGAGCTCTTAACCAATATGTGTGGGGTTTAAATATTGAGCTTATAAACATCATGGAGCTTTGCTGCCAAGCAGGAAAAAGCTGACACAGATGATTTTGTTGTTTTATATAAATGGAATTTAGCCAAGAAAATCCTAAAGATATCAAACTAAGACTTCTTTGTTGTATACATTTTATTTTTGAAGATTCTCTCAACACTCTTTAATTAGTAATCTGTTAATCTGGTGTAATTTCTCCATTAGTCCTTTTGCCATTAAAACTGATTAGTAATTGCAGCAGACAGCTGATCTGCATGGTGAACAAGCAGGGGATGTTTAAGCAAGAAGAATAATACTATAAACAACTCCTCTTTCCCTGCAGCTAACACTGCTTTGAAGGAGAATATTGCACAGTGAGCTGCAGTGATGAGCATTTCCTCCTGTTTCATGTTTAACCCTGCTCATTTCCCACAGTAAGAACGCCGGAAACACACAAGTGTGCACAGCAGCTCAGAGGGAAGATGACTGATGACTTGTTGTCATGATGTTTGGGATTGTGCCGACTCTGAACCTCTTGACTCGCTGGAGCTGCATAGAACTGCTGCACATATACACAGCAGGCTGATATGGAAAGGCCCTGGAATTATCAAGGCATTGCTTCATCTTCACGCTGCTGAGCCTTGTGTGCACAACGCCTTTGTCTGTGATGTCTCTCACCATTTGCAGAGTCGTTGTATTGGATTTACGATGACGCTGCATGTACTGTGACAGCTTTCATATCATTCAACAATGGAGCAAAGACAATTATTAGAATTTCCTGCAGTGCGTGGATTAATTTCCTTTGGTTTGGAGTGGTATTCCCAAGATTCTGTGTGGGCAAAGCTGAACCTTTCATTTGACATCACAATTTCTCAAAAATGTCAATACTTGAAGAAAGCAGACATGCCCTATCAATCATGCAGCCATCTTTAAAACGGCCAGTGTGGTTCACTTCTGTCCCTTTGTCTCCTTTTTCACTGTTTTTAGCTGCACTGTCTATTTGTCCCTGCAAGGTGTTACAGCTCTATAACAACATAAGAACCCTATAAACCCAGGCACTGATGGCTCTTTTCTACCACTTGTTTTAACCGCACTACCTGCCTTTGTAAGGGTCGAGACCTGACACATGATGAGGATCAACATTATTGCAGAGGTCTGTGTCAACAGCGGCCACAGCATCAAAATGTCAGCAGGGTTCAGGCCAAACTGAGAAGGTAATCCGAGCATGTTAGAGCTGATCCCAGGACCTTGACTCCCTATTGACACACTGTGGACCGTGGACACAAAACAAATTAGTGTCAGTCAATACCCTCTCCCTCCTCCAGCATCCTGACAAAGCCACCAGGATCTCCCATGTTTACCTCACCTGCAGTCAGCAGTGGGGGTTTGGGGGTATTTAGCACTAATATATTTTTGATTGATTGATATTATTTTATGCATGTTATTTTTCCATGATGGATTTTCGAGGAGGTAGGTTAATTAATTTCTTTATTTGCATTCATATTATCTTTATTTTATATCAATTTACTACTTTTATTCCTCTTCCTGATGTCATTCTTTTAAAGTCTGTCACACATTTCTGATCCTTACACCAGTATGTAATGGATCAAACACTTGAAAGACCATAATAGTCTAAAATCATAAAAACTTGATTTTAAATTTATACTATGTTAAAGACATCAGAGCACCCAATTTCTGGCATATTTGTTTAATTTTAAATCTAAATTGATAGGTGCACCTTTATGCCAAAATTAGGTCTTCACAGGTCTTCAAAAAATAAGAGATCATTACTTTATACAAAAAAGTCTTATGTTGGGGCGGACCATTCAAAGTTTATACACCCCTAGCGCCACCATTTAGAATAAAAAAATGTAGGAGTACCATTTGTTTACCTTAAGAATCAGGAGCTGAATTCTATTGTTGTTATCGAAAATATGTTTCTTGTGAAAAATATTGTTTATAAAAGATTTATAATGGAAAATAAAGAAAATACTGTGTTCTGATGGAAAAACTTGCTTTGGTGGGTCAAAGGGGTGCAGTTGGTTGTGAAATATCAGATGCAGATGTTTATAGCACTAAATGTGTTTATTATGTAAAACAGAACCTCAAATTTGCAAATCAAATCTATGACAAGAATGTAAATAGATTGTCATTATTGTGCCATAATATAACCATGTTATTTTAAATGTAATCCGCGGCATAAAGAAGGTATAACAGAATGAGGTCTTTGCCATTTTTTAGAATTAAAAAAAGAGCTTACTAGCACTTGTTTTTTATCCCCCTCCCTGTAGCCTCTTCCCACCCCCTCCTCCCCCTGCTGAAAGCCATTACAGAAATACAATTTCTAATACCTCCGCACAGGTCTTCGATCGACTGCAAACAAATTTATATTCAGGCGGTAAACAGAAAGCTGCAGAGATTTATTTATTGAGTGCGGAGGAGAGAAACAAGCAAGCGCGTGAACCCTGAGTAACCTCCGAGCTGACACGAAGATGGATCCGCGCGCCATGCAAATGCACGGAGAGAGGGGGATATATTGCACTCAGTCATTCAGCACATCGCTGCCTGTAGAATCCCATTAACTCCCACAGCTGAGACCATATTTCTGCGTTGTAAGAGTGCAGTTAGAAGTTGTTCATTACGCTTTATTATTTTGTGATTACTAAAAAATTAAAAGACATACAAAATATTAACATAAAAAATAAAACTGAAATTTGAAGATTTTGAATAACAACT
>NW_015150469.1:1953394-1959780 GCF_000732505.1 Cyprinodon variegatus
CTTTCTTTGTAGCTTTCAGTGTTACTACATTTACATAATCCATTAGCTATTTCAATGTGGTTCTGTATCATGCTAATTTAGCTTTTAGGGGAAGACGTTTTCTCATTGTTGCCTTGATGAATAACTTTTCCACAAAGATTAGTCTAAAATAACTATAACCGAATGCTAGATGACGTCAATCGTCTACCTGCCCAGACAGGTGAGGGGCTGGTAAAGGCCCCTTAAAGCCTGTCGGTTGTCTCCTTTAAGGTCGTGCGCAGCTCTCGGCTCACACTGCCGGATTAGTGTCGTCTTCCCTGATGACAGAGATGTCCGGCTATTGGCCGAGACCGAGAGGGCACGTCATCTCCATCAATCAGGGGGGCTGCAAGGTTCTCCTTTGAGGAATGTCCTCCCTGCACGCCCCGTCCAGCCGCCTGACCGTGCGTGGTTGTGGATACAAGAGAGGCCGGGCATGAAGTGCCCTCCCGTCCAATGATTATGCAGGGGAAAGGTGATTATGACTTCTTATTAGAAGGGAAAAGCAGCTCTCAGCTCTCTGCAGAAGAGGTCACAGTGCTGGACCCGGGCGGAAGGTCTGCTCCTGTACCTGAGGTAGACGCAGCTCCTGGATTTAGTTTGAGTCTATGTACCCAATCAGACAGCTGTCCTCTCCCTCCTCCTCTACCACCACAGTGTGAGGGTTTCCCAACACCGGCCTCCCCTCAAACCCCCTGCGTCCCCTGGCGGTGCACGGTGCAGGGCTCTCCAGGACGCAGACACTCGAACGCCGAGACGCATGATTTCTGTTTCGGGTCACTTCCAGAGGAAATAGACTCATCATTTAACTCTGGAGCCGCGGCGGGAAGTTTGGACTGTAATGGAACTGCAATGGATGACGGGAGCAAAACTTTTGAGTGGATGAGGGTGAAAAGGAGTCAGCAAAGATCAAGTAAGTTTTTAGAAAATGTCACTGAGCACATGTTTTTGTTTTTATTTTGTATTTTTAATAATGCAAGAGGAAAAATATGTTCTGAGGAAGTTTGGTTAAAGTTTTCATTTTTAAATTAAAAATCATAAAATGATATTAAGAAGTATTGCTTCTCCAAAAAAAAAAGTTCCCTCAAAAACATTGCCTCAACACACGTTTCAGTGTCAGCAGTAACTGTTTAGCACACATTTGAATATGCACATGTAGAGTCAGTTACCATTTCCTTAACGGTTAAGTTATTCATTTTGCTTTTGCCCCACCTCCTGCCTCAAGCAGCAGACTGAACAGAAAGAAGGAGAATGAAAAGCTGAAAAAGGCCAGTCTCAGAGTACACTCAGCCCAAAGATGTGATAAATTATGTAGCTCAGCTCTTACTAACCAGAAGACTTTGAATAATGCAACATGCTGCTGCCTGTCCAGATTCTCAGGAAGTTGAGTAAAACTTACTCTTGTAAGCTGGATTGCTCCCCAAGTATTGATTAGTTGTCTGTTTGTAATGAAAGCCCTTGTGTATTGATTTCAGTTTGAAGCACCTTTACATGTGTCCACCTTTTTAACATAATTGCTGTCACAGATCATCATTCCATTGACTGATGAGTTCTGGGCAGAGAGCCTGAAGAAGAACACATGCAGTATATCCCTCTTGGCCTTAAAATATCCAATCAGATGCTAATGTAAAGAAATGCATCAAATTTGCTTTGATAAAAGCTTCACATATAGATCCTTTACTTGATCAATAGTGTCACTTGACTGACTGAACACTGTAAATGTGTTGGGGTGTCATTATTTTTTTGCTTGAAGGGATTGCACAAGTGGGGGTGTCTCTCTGCAATAACCCTGATGTTCAGTGACCCACTTCAGGCCCTAAAAGCTCCTCTTAAATGTACGCGCTAAAACTTATATTGAAATCAAGAAACTTAAATGTGTTTCCTCCTAACACCCTGCTAGCTTTTAATTCAGGACTTTATGAGTTAAGGGAATAATGGTGCAAATTGTGCATTATATAGGCAAAGTTGGCCCAGAATAGCTTCAAGCACATTTTTTTTTCTATAAAATAAAGACTCACTCATTTGGTCATCTTTCTGCTGTGTTCAAAGGTACAACATTTCAATGAATGAGGTTCAGAAAGGAGGCACTTTCTCTTATCTATTTATTGAATATAAGTTATTTCTATTTGTAAGGAATGTGAGTGAATGAGCAAAAGTGATTAAACTATCCAGATTCGATTCTAACAGTATTTTCTTCTATGTGAGAACATTTATTGTAAATTCTATAAAAATGCCTAATTATAAATATACTTTAATTCTTTTACATAGTCTTTTAATTACAACTACAAATTTTAAAATTTGAAACCTATAGTCTTTGTGCTCCAGATTGCTTTGTTTAAGCTTCGGGATGCTCTGATTGTGGTGTGATTTCTAAATTTTGGACTTCAAATGGACAAAAAGCTAATTTAGTCCTTTAGCATCTGATCCAGTGAACAGTGACAACTTTTGACCCCAGTTACTACTAGCTCAAGTACACAAAAACTCTGTAAGAAAGTACCATTTGCTGTTAATTAAATAATCAATTACTTTGCAGATTCATTGTCCCTAAAATATGACAATAGCTCAGACATTAGCACAAAAACCGATTAAACCATATTACATCTATATACATCTTAAAATATAAATATTTTCAAAACATCTAAATAGTTTTACTGTTTAGATTTACTATTTTTTATATCTATAGCTGCAAATGTAAAGAATGAAGGTATACATTTTCTGTTGAAGGAACACCACTCTGCTAATCCCTGCTGGCTTGAGGCCTTAGCTTTGTGTGCTTATGCCTTGGGCTGGCTCGAGTTATAAAACATTTTTAAAGGTTACGCTTCAAACTAACTAAAATCAAAATGTATTTTATTTAGTTTATGATGTCAACGTATAAAGATTCCCATTAAAATTTGAAATGAGCCTGTTTTTTTAAGTTTTATCCATCTGACCAAGATTGTTTTATGCACCTTGGCTGAAGATTGCGAAGACAGAGTTGGGATGGAGATTCAAGCAGTATATCAATTTTTTATGTTTCAGGCCAATTTTGGCAGACATAAAAGTAGAAACAATTTAACGACACTGAAAAATGGCAATTAATAAAAAAAAATATGAATATTTTATTTGGCAAGATTATATCAATCAAGCTCCTCTTATTTCTCAAATACCTAAAGAAATCCTGAAAATAATATGATAAACAAAATGCTAATTCTAACTTCTATGGCACTGCTTGCACCTGCCTTATGCTTGCTCTTCAAAGGGTAAAATAAAAAAATAATCTTTATATATATATATATATATTTATTTGTATCTTTTGTTGCATCACCAAACTTAACTCTACATTTTCTTTGATCCTATTAATCTTATGTAAAAATTTTATAGTAACATCAAAAACATCTCAAACAACTCTTATATCATCTTGGGAATACATTTTTTGTTGTGTGAAAATTAGGGCAAAGACACATGTTATATGAATCATTTCTTGAAAGCAATTTCTAGATCACCTATTTGCTGATTTAAAAGTTCAGTTGGAGGACAGGTTATTTAAGCATATTTAAATTATCAAGCAATGCCATAATAAGCAACTATATCCACATCCATAATGTTTGTTGTTTTTGTTAATAAACTCATGAGAACAGTCAAATTTGTAAATCACATCCTGTTTCTGGTCACAAACTCACTCAAAGCTACTATCATAAGACCTGCTCATATGGATGAAGTCTGTGATCTCCAAAAAAAAAGCCACTGGCTGACAACCACCCACGCTAAGAAATGTGGCTTAGTTAGTATCTGTGCACTCTTTCTGCATCGCTCATAAGAAGATGATATGTATGAGAAGCTCATTAGCACTGCTGTGCAACTTGAAAAAAATCATTAGTGAAAGTGTGTTTTCAAGTGGAAGTTGTGTTTTGGTTTTTTTGGCACAAAAGATAAAGTGTTGGATACATTCTTCCCTGTTGAAAGGCCTCTGAAGACCTGCTGTAACCTGATCTCCTGGCTTGGTGTATATACTCCCTGTGCGTCATTCTTCAATTATGCCTTGACAGCACCTGAATTACTGTGGGCTGGATGCCCAGATGACTGAGGCAATGTGTATTGATCTATCCCCCTTTTCTTCTTCGCTCTCCTTAGCTTGAGAAGGGACCTTCCATTCTCTTTGCTGGCTGGCTATTTTTAAGCATGCAAGTCATTCCTCAAATATTTAGTTTGATTCTTTTATGCCTTCTGGCTGGCATCAATTCTATTATCTTTTCAGCCATTAATCAGAATGTGCATCTGATTTGCACTCTTGAAGCTAAGGCTCTTAATTACGAACAGCTTCTGTGTATCGGCCATTCATATTCACCTCCAGTGCAGCTTAGTTGTCTTCCCATTCATTTTTTAAAACACAGATGTTGACATTTATCCCATAACTGACCTTTCCATCTGCTGTGCTTTTGCAAGTGGCTGGAGGCCCGTTAACCTTCCTCTCAATGAAATGTGGTGGGAGGAATTACTCCACACCTGGCTCCATTATGCAGCAGCAGCACGAGGAGCAGCGCATTTTCTCAGAGGCAAAGACACACTGATGACAAGCCACAGTGTCAGTGATGAAAAATCAAGATATAGCTGCAGTCCCTGTCATTCATTGCACATAAGTAGCACAGATGATACTTTAATGTGTAACCCAGAAACCTCAGAGGACCAAAAACGGTGGCATTTGTCATTATGCAGCGTTTGAAAGGATTTGTAAACTCTTAAACTGTCATTGACACACGAAAAAGCACCTAAAGGCAAATAACAAATGGTTCAAATGAATACAGTTAATGGACTGTTAATGCAACAGTTCTGTGAATCACCCAACTTTCACTGCAGCTCAGTTTCCCTGCATGAACAGACAATATATTTTATATATCATGCTGATAGCCTTCAGTAAATAAGTAAGTAGTGTCCGTTCTAAGTTTTTTAAATTTTACAAGCAATGCGTTGAACTGTGATCTTACTATTAGAACCTTCTAGTGAAAGTTTCTTATCATCCCATTTTAACAGCATCAAAAATATTTTGTGATGTGCCTGTGGGGTGTTTTTAAAGTTGATAGTTCTCTGAAATACATCTTTGTTATACAGACAGAATTATGGCTCAAAAAGTGGAAACACACTGGCTCTAAGCCAGTGCTCACAAATCAGTTTCGTATCATTTAAGGTCTGCTGAAAGCTGCCCCCCTCCCTTTATCAGTTAATTCTTTTAACTGCCTATCTAATGCATGTTTTAAAATCTCTCATGTTGCAGAGAATTTAAATCTTTTCATGTTTATTTGTTTTTCTTTTAGCAAAGTTGAGCTTTTCTCACTTTTCTCTGTGCACTATTTAGTTCAATTGGGGTTTTTATGCTTCTTTTGTGATCCGCCTCATTGATCATGCTGACAACTGTTTTCATGCACTTTGTTCCCAGGCAGGATGCATATGACCTGCAGTGGTACAGGGTTCTGCTTGGAGGAGGTTGGAATCCCGGCTGACCGCACCACCGTGAATGGATCCCCAAGGACAAGTTTCAGCACCAAGCAGCTGACTGAGCTGGAGAAGGAGTTCCACTTTAACAAATACTTGACGCGGGCCAGGCGTGTGGAGGTGGCAGGCACCCTGCGGCTCAGTGAGACGCAGGTGAAAGTTTGGTTCCAGAACAGACGCATGAAGCAGAAGAAATTACAGCGGGAAGGGCTAAGTTTGGATCCCCAAGGTCCCCTGCACTACGGGCCTAATCAGGGAACCTGCGCCTCTCCCTGAACTCCTGAACCGCACCGTGCGTTACAGAGAGAGCGGTGGCTCCAGCCTGCCGGCAGATGTTTTCATTCGCGTTTGCATCGCTTGCAATCAGGCGTCACCTTTATTTGTTTACCACGATGGATGCTGCAGCCTGCTCCCGAGAAGCGCCATGGCAGGCTCCCTCCATGCAAGAAGGAGTAAAAACGATTTGTCATTCACCCCGGCTTTAGACTGGGAACTCTGATTTGAATATTGAAATGATTGCCATTTCATTGCGCTCCAGTGTGCACAATGTAAACGAAGATACAAACTTCTTTAATTAACCGTGGAAATCCTTGGGAGGCTATTTGATTGTGTTGGACCATTTACCAGGGACTGATTTTACTTGAATCTACCTGTTTAAATCTACAGCAAACATGTTTTTGTCTACATGCACGCAAGATAGAGATATTTATTTAAGGTCCGTTTTAAGCTGTTTTGCTTAACTCAAAACCTGTGGACAGCATGTAATCACTCACACGATTCAGTTTTTATTTTATATAAATATGCCGGCCAAGAATTTTGAGTAGCTATGAATTAACATACATCAGGTTAACTTTGTTAGTATATATATATATATATATATATATATATATATATATATT
>NW_015150469.1:1959980-1967211 GCF_000732505.1 Cyprinodon variegatus
TGCACAATTAAATTGTTCTTTCTTAAGCAAGTAATTGTCCTCATATGCTTAATTTGTTTTTTTCTTTTTCAGCAGTTCCACCTGTTGGCATGTTTACAGATGCTTTGCGTGTGCACGTGTATATGTGTGCTGCAACGAGCTTGTTTTTCCTGTTTTAATATTTTCATTATCCTGCATCCAAACTAGATTGAAACGCAATAATTGGAGGAGAGATTTATCGACCGCACTAGGTATTAGCGCATCGATCCGTTGTGATCCATTCATTGGAGACGCTAATCTAGGGAGCATTTGCATGCCTCTGTAACTGCATGTTAATGGAACACGCAGAACGCCCCGATCGGGAGCTGTTCCGCTCTTTATTGCCTCCATACATGCATCAGAAGATGATAATTTAGACTTGAAAGCTCATGCGGGAGAAACAGACAATAAAAAAGAAAAAAAAAATGCCACTGCTTGTTTGTAGATCCACCAATAAAGTGCGCGGCTACCAGCACTTCCCACAGCTCAATACTCCTCCTAGATTCACATCTCATAGCATGCAAAGTAAATGACTGTAAACACGATCCTTAAACACTGCTCCTGCGTTCACAATCAGTTTTATTCATGTTAATGTCTTTTATGATATCAAACAATGAACCATCATCCACATTGTGAGGGTATATTTTGATTAGCTTTCAATTAGGGTCTTTGTGTTGGATGTTATTGCTGCTACATTCTAAATGTAACACATGAGGGCAATATAGAATGGTTAAAATAAGGAGAATAAAGTGAATAAAAATATATTTTAAGCTTACTAGTTTATCAATATTAAATGTATTCTGGTTCTATTTTGAAAAGTTGTTTTTGTCAGCACATGCAGGGACTGCAAGGCCAAGCTAATGTATGCAGTTACACCAGAGTTCAACTCTCACCTTCTGACCCTTGTCTTGCCTCGGGACAACAGTGACCCGGTCAGCAGATCCAGAAAGAAAGATGCACCATTGCTTTAAGTGACCTCAGAGTCTGAGATTTTTCTTTCATTCATAAAGCGACTCTGAGCTCCTTTGTTCTGATGTGTTGCTCTCTCTGTCCACACAACAATATTTCACGAGCTGAATACCAAAAGGCCGTATTATAATTGTTCATATTATAATTTTGCAGGGAGGCAGATGATACATTTTTCTCCACCTAGAACTAACCTAATTTTTGCCCTATATTGCATATTGTAATAAGCCCAAAAAATGCTTTTGGTTAATTGCTATAAGTTAATAAAAGACTCTTTCAACCCATTTAATTTTCTAAATGTGAAACACTGGATATTAAAAACAAACTCTAAAATAAAACAAGATGGAACTCTAAATGGGATCAGCTCCTAAAACATTTGCCACATTTTAAAAGATGCTCACTGTTAAGTAATTACCACATATCTACCACAATTATTTCCAAAGGTAAAAATGAGAGGAAGGAAGGAATTTTATATATATATATATATATATATATATAACACTGAAACATAGCTGAACTTATTTTATACAATATTCCACAAAGATCATGTCATTTAGATAAAGTAAGCATTGTTTTAAATACATTGTTAGAAAATTTTAAATAGAAGATAATAAAAATAATTGTAAATATTAATTAAAATTGCACAAAAAAGAAAGATAAGTATTAGTTTTTTATTTTTCAAAACAACTGCATTTAAAGAAATGTTGATTAAAAAATAATTTCAAGTTAAAAGGACATTTACTTACAAGACGGATATTTAAAAATCTACTTTTTTCATAATTACTTTCAACTTTGCATGGAAGCAGGAGATTAAGCAGCGTTGCACCTAATTTATTGTAAATTTGCATTTAGGCAAACCAAAAACCATCAAGGCTCCCTTTCTCTAAGCAAAATAGGCCAAATTGAATTGTTTAACAAAATCTTAAATGATGTCCAGTGTCATTAAGGTCACTTGGAACTTGAGGACAACGATAGCGATGAGAATATTTTTCAGATATTGATATATTGATATAAAGAGACCATTTTTAAGAACTATTAAAATCATCATCTTCAGCTAAATCTCCTTCGCTTCAGAACTTCAGGATTTTAATGTGCAAAAAAGATGAAGCAGGTGTGCAGTGAGACTTCTCCTTAAATCCAGTCTTACTTTATCACAGTTTTAATAGATTCACTTAGAAATAGGAACCAAATATATGTGCATCATAAGGCTGAAGTGAAGGAGGAAAATAGTTGATTCCTTCTGGTTGAACCATCACTCTAATTTCATTCTGCGGCAGCTTCAGCATTTGCACCTTAACTGATGAAAGAAGGGCTGCGTTGTTTGCTCAGACCTGACATTTTGCTCGAACGCTCTTGAGTGCGACCTGATGAATTTCTGCTTCCCCTGTAATTCCTTCCTAAAGATGTACGATTGGTTTAGGAGACTGACAACTGTGCAGTGCTCAAGACACACAAACACTTACACACAAAGTTAGAGCATAAAGATGAGAGAAAAAGAAAAAAGGAATAAGTCAACTTTAAAAGCGATGCCGTTACAGGTAGAAACAGTGCCTGCATTAAATAACGCACAATTTCCCTTAACTTAATCTTCCTCTGCTCTCCCTTGTGATGAAATTCACTCCAAAAATCTATAAATAATTCTACAGATTATTATTTTTAATCAACAACAAGTACAGAAATAATTAAATGATAATCATTAATTATAGGAAAAAAAAATACGGCTTCCAATTGCATCTTGATGAAACAAGAAACACAAAAGTGAAGTATCAAAGTAAATCCTGTGATGCATTAGTACATGATGAATGGAGTTATTGACAGGCCTCTATCCCTTTCCATAGCCCATTGCAAGTTAGCTGATCTGGGCAGCTGGTATAATTCTCCAGAGAAGTGCAGACTGGCATGAGCAATGAGCGAACATATGTGGCTTTAAAGGATATCTCCCATTACATTTTAAATGAACGCACAGAAGTTTCCAAGCTCATTGTAATTAATGCGAAGTTGACCTAAAATTAACTTAATGCATAATATGCATGTGATATCCTCAGCAGAGCTCAGGGGAGTGAAATCAATTGATCATTGGAAGCCATTTCTAACTTAATGTGAAACACTTACAGATAGCTCTGTTGTTGTTACAGCCATGAATCATTTGAGTGCTCTTCTGCTTTTTATACTTAGTTTTTTTTCCTTGTCTGATTTTATAGTTTTATTTTACATTTGCAAAAACTTTCGCACACTATTAGTCTTTCTGATTAGTCTCTTTCACATATTTGACTACCAAACAATTTGTGCATCAAGAAAGTTGAATGAAGTGCACCTGTCTGTGTGAGTGTGTGCAAATACCCATATGGAAGCCCTGTGTGTACAATTACACAAATATGTGTTTTGTTTCCTAGGTGCTACTAATAAAGCACTCAAAAGGATACAAAGTACCTATTTGAATAATTGTTTACACACACACAAATATGTGTGTGTACATGTGCTCACACATGCATGAAGCCATACATAACACAGCGTATCAGAGCCCCCTTTCCTCTCAGCAACATGCACAGCTGTCCAGTCCTTGCCTCCTCTTGCCTCCACTCCAGGGAGCAGATGTTTGGGGACAGCTTATGGCCTCAGCAAATTTCTATGTACTCAACAAACAGCAGCACTCAGCACTTCTGGCTGCAGAGGGAAATTTGCTCATGGGGGTGTGGAGGTGGGATTATGAAGCAAGGGTGGGGCCTTTGAGACGTTGGAAGGTGAGGACGTGTAGAAGGAGGGAAGGAAGGGAGGGTGCACAGAGAGGTGAAACTGTGTCAAGGTTGTGATGGAAATAATCTACATGTCATCAGACCTCAGTTGCTCTGGGTTTGAACAGTGCAGCAAAGCGCCATGTGCAGAAGCATGACTTTAGGAGGATCTACCTACGTTATATGTTCTTGTCTTTGTGACCTGTTGTTTCAGACTTGTTTAACTTGACCTTTGAAAATTTGCAGAAAAGCAATTTCAAGAACAAAATGGGTGGAAAATGCAATAAGCCATTCTCAAGATTACTGATATTGTAGGTAAGCTTCAAACTATGCTAATGATGACAAATTGATTTTATACAAAAAGTTTGATCAATAGTAGTTCTCTTAACTTTCATATAAAGAGGTCATATTTTGGTAAGAATATAAGAGCAAAAACATCTTCAAAGTTTAAAGGCTAAACTATTAACTAATTTATTTATCAATCAGAGGGAAGATGTTTATGATCATACCATACAACACAATGTTAGTTATTAAGTATTAATAAGATACATTTTCTCAGCTAAACAACATCATAATTGCTATGTGAAATTATGTTGAATTATGATGGATGTATTGGCATGCCCAGTTAGCTGTTTGTGAGATTGATTACATAATTTCTAAATAACTGATAGACCCAGAAAAGATATGGACATACTATGTTTAATGAGAATGACGACCTGTTAATAATTCTAAAAGGGAATTCCAGCATTGGTGGACTGATTCACATCTGATATGGAAGACTCAGACAGATATTTTCTTGCTGAGTGCAATTATGGATTAGCGTATATCAACTTTCTATATTCTGTATTACAAGACATTTTTATATGTTTTTAATACATTTTCCTATGCTAAAGTTTGCCTAGCTGATGTTGGCACATCAAAAAATGTTACTCAAGAGGTTACCATTTGGATAAAGGCATACGAAAATATTCTGGCTGTACATTTATAGGTGTCCTTGTGAAAATGATCACAGTAGATACATGATCGGCTGATTAAAGGTATAGTGGATGACCTTTTGCTTGGAGTTCAATGATTGTACATGTGTGTGCTTGTTCCTTGTCAATTTCTTCTTGCTGAGCACATTCCACACAATGGACACAATTTAAATGTAACCAGTAGTTTTTGGTTTCATCCATCCTTATAGCTTCACTGATCTCACTATCTTGTCCATGCACTTTTCATAGCGTTCCGTCTGAAGAGCAGAGGAGCAGGTAGGATGTTCATGGGAATGTACAATTATATCCATAGAGCTGTTTCTGAGAATAACATTTAAAGCCATACAATGGTGTGTTCTTTGTATACACAAAAGTCAGGTTTCAGAGTTGCCAAGTTTTTGATTAGTATTTAGTTTTTTTCTTAAAAGGTAGGATGAGTTCAAGTTTAGAATAAGGGCTCAACACATAAAAAATGTAGTGAAAGTTGGAAGCAAAGATACATTTAAGCACACCATAATTTGGAATGGTGCTTAGCTAGAGAGGAAAAAACCCATCAACTAAGATCAACGTCGCTCTAATGTAGAAGCCTGAGCTTTGCTCCTCTAAGAAGAGTTGCAAATACAATAGGATCATGCCAAGGTATAGATAGTTATTATAGATTTATATCTGATAAACAACTTAAATTTGAGTTGATTTATTTGCTGAAATCTGCTAAGGCAAGAGGGCTGCCCATCTAGCTGTTAGCCTTTCACTTTTTTAATTCAGCATGATGTGAATACATTTCTATCCAAGGGAAGGTGAATTATTATTAAAAGCAACTTTTCAGTAATATTATCTTAAAAAAAATGTCAAACCATTTCTTTATAGAGTTGTTTTGTAGGATTTTATAGAGGGTTTCCTTTTTCATTTGCAGTGTGTAAAAGGAACAACAAATCATTATTCGCTGAAAAGAGAAATTTTCTCCCCCTTTATAATATGTTTCCAGCACACTATCCCAGCAAGACGCCACTTACAGTCAAACATACTGTTTTATTTCCAACATGTGTGCAGGAACCCATGTTTTGACCTCTCATCAGTGTATTATGATCCCTAAACAAACCGCTATAGATGAACCCTGCGATGCTTATTTGTCTGAAAGAAGGCAACCCCCTACTCCTCTGCCCCTGGGGTGAGGTTGCCATAGTGACAGATTCATGGCCATATGGAGAGAGAGAAGAAGGGGGAGCTATGTTTTGAAGAGGCGGGTGGAAGGGGTGAGATGGAGAGACTGTAGAGAAAAAGGGTACCCGGATGTCATGCTGCCGCTACAGTCATTCAGATGTGTCTTTTCGTTTCATCTTTCAGTCAGCCAGCCATGACTGTATGTGTTCAGCAAGCTGACAGTTCATGAACTTTTGTCAATCAAGCCTCTTTCTTGGCTGCATTTCAAGGGAAGGAAAATTTATGTTTTTCTTTGTATGAATTCAGAAGGCTGTATCCACATTTTGCAGCTGTTTCTTTTTTATCGTTTACACTAATGACTGATTAGCATCAAGACAACAACCATACAGGTGTGTCTGCTCCTTGATCATTAGAAGCATCTGATGTACATTTTTAGTTAAGCTGAGAATATGCTGACAGAAAGTGAGACAAGTAAAATATTCAAAACAAAATAGACAGGCAGATATGCTGACAAAATATAGGTTTTACTTTTTTTCTTTTTATCAAAAAGAAAATGTTCAGGTGCTGAACCACTTCTCAGGTCTGTGATATTTTTCATCTTTGCCCCTTTCTGTGCCTCTGTGCTCAAATCATCTGTGCATCTTTCCTCTACTATTCTTCTCCTCCTCTCTCTGTCTCAGCATCATTCGTCTTCTCTTCGGCCTCTTTGCCTGCTCTCCAACTGATATGAGAGGGTGACCCCTGGGCCCTTAGGGGTCAAGTGATACAAGGTCATTGACGGGTCATCTCTGCTCACTGGCTGACCTCTAAAAGGACTTCTGGAAGTGGCCAATCACAGTCCTGTTCTGCACCCCCTAGGGCGGGTCTCTTTCCCCAGCTCATCAGCAGCGTGTGTCACATGACCAGGGCGAGGCGTCAGAGGGAGGATGATTAATGATGCTTTTAGTACCTGTTTAGAATGAAGCTGTCCACACCACGCTGTAATTACCCGCTCCCAGGCGGCAGCTGCCCAACGTAATTGCTTTTTGTTTGTTGACCTGGTTTATTGAGGAAGAAGATGGTTTTGGTCGGCTAAGATGGAGCTATGTACAGTATAAAGAGGTGAAAATATATGTACGTCAAAAGTTTTGGTGGCAGAACATGGCTGAGATTTATGGGTTATGCAAGAAAATATAACATAGGTATAGCTGTACTCTACAGTGATACAAGTGGCACAGGACAAGAAGTTGCTTCAATGTATACAGTGCTTTGCACAAGCATTCACGCCCATTCCAGTTTTTCAGATATTGTCTCATAATACCATTAAATGAGTTGGTATATATATATATATATATATATATATATATATATATATATATATATATATATATATATATATAT
>NW_015150469.1:1967251-1975588 GCF_000732505.1 Cyprinodon variegatus
ATCATAAAGAAATGCATAACTTAAAAGTGAAACATTAGTAAAACTTAAGAATCAAAAAAGCATCAGCCCCATTTATTTTTATATTCATATTCAATGCAACTGAACAAGTTTGTCTTTTGTGTCAAGAGGAACAAAAGATGTCAGGTTTGTTGAAAGAAAGCCATAGGAGGTGTGTCTTGGGAAATACCATATGCAATAAAGAGAGGTCACTGCAAACACGTGTTAGAAGTTGCTCTGGTCACATGAAATTAAGATGAAAGCTTCTGGGTTTGATACCAAAACACCATGTATGCATGTATGGGAAAAGCACCACAGTACAACCATGGTGGTGGCAGCATCATGCTGTGGAGAAAGCCATCTTCAACAAGGACAGAGTAGCTGATCAGAGTTTAAATACATGGCAATCCTGAGGAAACCCCTCTTGACATTCCAACACTGTTAACTCATGATTACTTCTAATGTTATAAAAGCTAGAAATTAACAGTTTTGAATGTCTAAAATGTGATGAATCAGGTATAAAAGGCAATTATGTAATTGGTGTTATGTATGAAAACTGCAAAAAAAGAAATAAATAAAATATTGTTCGTTTGCTTATCAAAAATTCGGATTCAGGGTAGCATTTTTGTCATATCCATTCATTCATTTGAAGAAGGATACATGCTATGTGTCCCTTTACCTAATCATGGTTGTCTGACGCCATTTATGGACTATTTGTCGTTATGATTCTTTAATTAGAGTGCTGTTTCTTAGCTTAATTCTAAACAATTGCTAGCTTATTGTTTGGATAAGTGAAATACAGTTAATCAATTGGGTATATATTAATCAGATCATTTTGTAAAATGTGGCCAATTTACAATACTGAAATGCGATTATGCTAAAAGATATAGACTCTAGAAGTGGTAATTGTTTTGAAAGCTAGTGGTACAAAGTGCAGACACATGATCACCAAATGCAACAACTTAAAACCTCTTAACGTCAACATCATTTTAAGTAATCCTCACCTTTTTGCATACCCAAATATGAAAACAAATAACTAAGGAACTGTAAGCCCAAATTGCATGTGTGCCACATCACCTGAAAGCATTTTCTAGATTCTGAAAATATAAATAAAAACACTGTGACTAAAACACAGCGTAGACTGCATCAGTTAAAACATGACTCACTGTTGGGGTTTTTTCTTATTGAAAATTATAGGTATTTTTGAATAGTGGTAACAAAAACATGCTTGATAATAGAGATATCTCAATGTATTATATTTATTTTACATCATGTCACCCACAACTGCTGAAAACAGTTTCAGAGCTTTGGGACTTTTAACTTATGGTCTCACTAGCACCTCCAAACCTCTCCAAATGTGCCAAATGATTCGAAATTGTGATGGCCACAAAAAGATTTTGAAGCAAATATTTTTTTTCCATTTTTCTAACTTTCCATCTAATTATCCAACAGTGTGTAATGATCCAGTATCGAATCGGCCTGTTCGCAGTTTACGACCGGTGATATATATGTGCTTCACTATTCAAATTAGACATACTTACCTACCCTTGTTTTCAATGTAATTTCTTTTGCTCTAGATTCAAACATTGCATGTGGACTTAACCAATTGTACCTAGACTTTATGGGAACTAATATAATAATTCTCATGTGTAAAGATGGAGGCTGAGAGGTAGCGCTCGTAATGCCTTGAGGGCTGTCCCAGCGTCAGAAATCAACAGGGACACTTTAGTTTTTTAGGCTAGAAGGTGAAGAAAACAAACATTCCAAACAGTGACCAGAAATGTTTGGAGAACCTAGGGTGATTAACAAGACGGTAAGCTATAGCTATAAGGATCTAACTTTTGTAATAACCAAAAAAAAGGACTTTATGTGGCAGTTTTCTCCTCATGGAATGTTTTTATGACGAATATGCTGGATCTGTGGACCCTTACGGACAAATAGAATATAAACAATCCAAGATTGAACTTACATCACGGCTTCAGGATTTAAAAGTAGGATGCAGAAGTTGTATTTTAAAAATTCTGATTTTTAATAAACATAAATAAAAAATGTATTACAAAAAAAATAATTGTTAAAAACAAGCACTCCCAGAGCAGGTAAAAAACAAACAAAGAACACTGTGAATAGTATTATGAGTTCTCTAAGCCACATCCAAAGAGAAACAGTGTGAATAAGCTCTTTTTCAGATTGATATTTCAAGAGCCAAATTTAAAGTCCATGGCATGCAGCCTCAAAAGCCCAAAACAAACTAATGTTACCTTCTTGCCAGAGGACAAAGAGCCACAGACCCGTGCAGCAAGGTTGCTGCATAATGCTAAACACACAAGTGTTCAACATGCACATTCAAAGCATGATCCGTCATGCATAATCTATTTGTGTCAACATCATGAAAGCACGGGCTCTTAGTTGCTATGAAAATTCAAAACAAAGTTTGAAAGGGTGCACTGCACCTAAATATCCCCCCTTGTCCCTCCCCTTTTTGGCCACACGCCTAAAGCAAATATGAAAATTTCAGTACCTGTGGCACTGTGCCACGACGACAGTGACAATGGAACTCAGACAAACAGCCCCCATGGCTGACCTATGGAGAGCATAAATTTGCTGCTCATAAATTCTTGGGTGTTTCAGCTCTGTTTGGCGCATTGGCCATGCCTCTCCACCAAGACTGAGAGGTGTAAGTGTCAGATATCGCTGCTTCTGTATGAGCAGCTTTCATCCTGCTACTGGTTCTCACATAACTCAGTCCGGGAGCCTTTATCACAGCCTCATAAATAACTAGCCTATCGCCTGATAATGTCCACTTAATGCTTAGTCAATAAAGCCCACAGCAAAGAGGGCCCCTTTTTTAGCCTCTCTTCTGTACATAAATATAAACATAAGAGTAGATTGATGTGATGGGCAGGTTCTTTCCACACTGAAACACAAAGACGCACCATGTGGGCCTAGGAGCTGAAGGTGAGCTGTGGGGCTGCAGGTGTTCAGGCGAGATAGTGGGTTGTAATGACAGGGTTGTGGGAGAAAGTCTGAGTGGATAGCCTTGACTGATCACCTGTGAAAGACACATGCGCACATATATACACAAGTGATAGCACAAAGACACATGCATGCACGAGCGCAATCATTCACACACCAACACACACACTAATGCCATCATTAGTTAACCATTGGTGTTAATGCCTGCTGCACAAAAGCTCATCCTCCCTATTTGAAGGACATTAAAGCCGCATGATAAAGACAGACTGATCTGGTTTTCTATCTCGTTAGAATATTTTCCTTATCTTTGAATACATGCCCAAAACCAGGAAAACCAAATTGACAAAGGATAAAATTCAGCTTTGTGAGTTTCATTGTCAAATACAGTGCAGACTTATCGACCTTCCTCCCAAGTCATCTGCTCAACCAATTACCTTTGTAGCAGCAGGGGCAGCTGTACTCAGTGTGATGGTTAGAAAGGGATAAAACTGAGCCTGGGGAGACAGAAGAGACTGGCAGGATGTTCCTAGGCTGAGCAACATGGCTGATTGTGATCCATGAGTTCGTCAGTACAGCAGCACCTGGACTGGGAGAGCTGGGTGGCAACTCTGTATACATTTAAACAAAGAAGGATGGTATAATCAGCCCATGTTGGCATTCTCAGAAAAAAAATATTGGTCATTGGTTTTGATTTGTTGAAGCAAATATTTATGAAGCAGACCTGAACAATAGGAATAAAATATAAATATTATAAAGCAGATTGCAAGTTAGATCCTTACTTTTATCAATGTTTAGAAAATATGCAAGGATGAATTTGCTTTTAAATTAAAATGCCCTTATATATGAACTACTTAGGAATTTGGGTTATTTCTTGTGTTCAACTACTATAGGGCGGACCTTAACTCTATAATTATGAGCCTGTTGCACACCCAAGAGAGCAGAGAGAGACCAGGGGGAGATTTAATTCATTGCTTGGAAAAGTAAATCACTTATGGCAGTCAAAGTGGTGTCATATCTTTTTTTCTCAGAAGTTATTTCACTGTGAAAGTTTAGTCCAGCAGAACCCTGCTGGTTATATTAACCACAGACATAATTCTCAGATATTTTAAATGTTGACCTGTTTTTAGAAGTAGAAAACAGATTACAGCCAAAAATCTCGAGTGGTAAGCACTAAGAAACATCAGCTGGCGGTGGAGCAATGTCCATATTCTTCCCTTAATTTAAAGTTTCTCCAGCGTTTATATTTATTCCAATCACAGTTTCCAGCCCGCCATCCAGTAACAGGTGTGTGCGGGATCTCCTGTTTACTGAGCTGTCTGCTCCTGTAAGATTTGCATCAGGACTGGAACACCGGTGATATATCTGTCCCTTTGAATGAACCAGATGAATTAATTTCATCATCATTCAGCAGCAGTCTGTTGACTAAGGATCTCAGTATGCAGTTGATGTCTTTATGCGTTCGCTCTACCTGATAACTACCTATTCTACACGCAGATCTGAAGCAGCGCCGACTGCTTAACTCACCCACAAGACATCAAATGAGACAACCTGTTAAAAAAAGAAGTTGTTTTTAGAGATACCCATAGAATGGTGAGCTACCATTGATGTAGAATATTCATTTTGCACCAAAACCAGCAGATGACTGTAGGAGACCCAGGAACTAGGACAGAACTTTCTTAAAACTGGATTCATGTGGCCACAGCGCCGTCCTTCATGTGATTGCTGTTTTCTCTATGGCTGAAATGAAACTGCAAATGGGACGTTGAAATGCAGCCTAACAGCAATGTCTAGATTTATGGAATGGAGAATTGTTCATTGCTTTGTTATGACAGACTGTTCTGTCTATTCTCCTCCAGAGTAACTATGGGTCACTTGGGTGCTTCTCCACCTAATTAGGTTCTTGGGGGATGACCTTGCCCTGGTAGCTGCATTAGTGTTGATTTCTATATATGGGTGCAGTACACTATCCTAGTAGGAGTTCATGACAAATGCACTCCTACTAGTCAGGAATTTCGCCTTGAGAAAGGTTTTCTCCCACTACCAAATAATGCAATTTTTGTTATACGGTAATTAGTAATATAAACAGGACTACATGGGAAATATTTGGCATGAAAAAAAAGATATTTTTTTGTGTTTACACATGAAATATCAGAGATGGCAGAAATAAAAATCATTGGTCCCCAACCCTTAAATGATATCTAATTCTGTGCTGTCTATTTTGTGTGTGTCTAAGAAAATATTCTATATCTATCCACAAAAAATAGTTTCAGTTACATGTATTCCATCAAAACAATATAGTTTCTTTATGGCAATATATTTAAATTTTTCTGGAAACTTTAAGATTTCTCATGTAAAACTACAGTGTAGAACTTTGAGGTATGGCGTAACCATAATAATTAGAATTTCTTTTTAACTAATTTTTATAAAACTCTTTTCACAATTTATAACACTGAAAACTTCCCAAAAGACTTTAAATGATCGCTATCAGTTACTGAAACAGAATGACACTTCACTTACAGCATTACTAAATTAATAAGCAAGCAAAGGAAATTGTAATAAAATTTACAGTGACTTACTGAGCTACTTTTTATTTGAAGTCACACCAGTATATGGAACATGTCAATTTCTTTTTAACCTTACTTTCAAAAATCACTTCAATAAAAAAAACTGGTTTTGCATCAGAAATCAACAGAAAATCCAATCAAAAGCAACACTACCACGTGACGATATACTATCCCTAAAAAAAGACATAATGAATTCAAAATGTACAGTATGCATCCATGACATAGCCAACATGATACAACACAACTTAAGGACTAACCAGCAAACCTTGCAGCTGCTGAAAGGGCACTTCCCTAACTACAGAGATGCTGTTTGTTGTTGGTGTAGCTTTTCTTTTAATATTCTGAGTACTCACCATGCGCTGCAACAGCTATTTTTCAAAAGAATGCAAAGTGATAGGATTATTACAGATGAGTTTGTCTGACTCTGGGTAAGTAATACAATAAAGTTATTTGATAAAGATTTTAGCTGTACTTAAATTTATTAAATCCAGCATGTCTGCAGAAGCATCCTTGTCATCTAGTGCTCACAGTGGACATCATTTATCAGTATTTGCTGCACCACATGGTGCAACACTAACAAAATATTAAACATGATCTGCAACATTTATACTCCCAGGAAGCATTGTGGGTTTTTTGTCTTTGGATTCTTGAGAAATTGAAGTTCTACCTAGTTTAAAGTTTTTACCAAAGACATGTTCAGACTTTTTAACCCTGCTAAAAGAATTTCAATGGTAAATGTATACATTTAAATAAGTGTAATCAGTGGTGTTTTTTTTTGACAAAATTTGCAAGGGGTGCCAGGGTGGGGCTAGTGTTTTTTTTGTTTTGTTTTTTTTAAGGGAGCACAGAACATAAAAACAAACACACAAAAAAAAGGAAAAAAAAAAAGAAGGGCAATTGTGAATCATTTAGTGTATTAAGTGAGCCACATAGTCAAGGATGCAGACTCCAGTTCTAACATCAAAACTGTGATCCTATCTTGGCACGACTGAGCCTAAAGCTAACTACAATTAATGAATTACTGTTGAAATTCCATCCATCCATTTTCTTTACACGCTTGTCCCAAGTGGGGTCGCGAGGGGTGCTGGTGCCTATCTCCAGCAGTCCATGGGGCGAGAGGCAGGGTACACCCTGGACAGGTCGCCAGTCCATCGCAGGTCTACTGGTAAAATTGTAAATTGTAAATGCAAAATTTTGATTGATCCAAGGGATCTGTCATCATGATAAGAAATTCCTCTATAACACTACAAAAATTTGAGCAGTGGCCTATGATGTTCTGGAAAAGACAATGTTACTTTTGCTCTTAAAAAAAGACAATACAATATTGTGTTTTTGAAGTAAGTTTATTGAGGTTTTTTTCCTTATTTTAAGCATGAATCTTTTTTCAAATTTGCCAAATGTCTAACTTACATGCCCAAACAACTCGCTTATATTTCAATTCTTGCAGTGTATGTTTTCAGTAGAGGGGTCAAAACAGGGATCCAAACCAGTTCTACAGGGGGACTGGTCCCTGTCTTAGAACCTCCCATGCTTCATATTTATCTCACTTATGTAATTCCTCATAATTTAAAGTCCTACATGCTTACCAGTTCAGAGTTGGCACTTGTAAAGACATATTCTTCTTTTCCATGGTTCTGAAAAGTATTTAAATGTTTTTGAACTTTTTTATATTTCATCCAATTATCACCACAACATTCTGTGTGTTTCAGTAAGATTTTGAATGACTGATTGATAAAATGTAGAGCATAATTTTGAAGCGGATGAAAACTATAAATGATTTCTATGGTTGAAAAATTCCCTTTTTAATACCTTCATTTATGATCACTGATTCTCCATTTACTTACTTATGAAGGTTTTCACCTGCAAGGCCACACAGTGTTGAGAGATAGGAGATGTTTGGGACAAGAAATAATTATTCCCACAACAAGCCAGGTTCTTTCTCAAATTTTATTCATAAAATGTTTTTTTCAAAGTGTCTGTAATTTGTGTGATTAACTGCGCTCTGACAACTCTCACAGCTTTTTCCAGACTTTAAGTTAGTGAGACAAACTTTGTCTAGTCAGAGGCCTATATCATGGGTTATGGTTTGACATCATGCAGTTTTGTTCTCTTTTTTTGCAAAGAATTAAAGTGCCAACTGAGTGAAATCCAGTGATCCCATTTATTTAACTGCACTGCATAGTTGGATACTTTTTCACACAACGCTTCTGAACAATTTTACAAGGTAAAATTAAATGAAATAACTTAAAGTGTGGTATTCAGCCTTGTTCAGTTTGATAACCATATTTGCGTGCTCCAATTTAATGTCCACACCTTGATTTAAAAGAATGGAAAATTTAATGCACTCTCTCCCATCTGATTACAATAGATGACAAAAGGTATGTACAAGGCTGTATATTTTATTATTTTTTTTAAAACAACATCAAACAAAACCGGATATCTTCAGAATCTCCAAATGACACAAAACTAATATGGGTGAGTAGAACATGATGTAATAACGTAAAATCAAGGGGTCAATGTAAAAAAAAACGGTCCTCTTTAAGATCCCTCCACAGAGGTTTATATTGACAGTTACCGTATCTTACCCCATAGTCAAACTACAGCAGGGAAGAAGGATCTGTCAAAGCTCTACTTTGTGCAATACTTTTTTACTGAGGAACTTTTCCAGATGTGTAACAGTCTCATGCATGGGGAGGGAACCAGTGGGTATTAAGAAACCTACGGATATGTTTCTATTGACAGTTACCCCATATTAGACTTTCTACTCTTTGCTTCTAGCAAAAGACAGAAAGGGTGGCTACAA
>NW_015150469.1:1975601-1976471 GCF_000732505.1 Cyprinodon variegatus
TGTTTTTGAAGTAAGTTTATTGAGGTTTTTTTCCTTATTTTAAGCATAAATCTTTTTTCAAATTTGCCAAATGTATAACATACATGCCCAAACAAACTGGCTTATATTTTAATTCTTGCAGTGTATGTTTTCAGCAGAGGGGCCAAAACAGGGATCAGAACAGTGGCGGCCGGCCCATAGGGGGCGCTGGAGCACCGCCCTCCCTGATAAGAAGAGAGAAACGTAAAATATATTTTAAGAAATTAACTCATAAATGTCAGTTTTACTCTCTAGAGTATAAGCAAAACAAATTATATAAACTACATTTCCCTATCTACTGTCATTCATTTGTGGATTTCCACAGACAGACTCCTACCATCTCTGTTCTGGGGGCGCTGATCAGACAGCCCCACATTTGCAGAGAATCTGTCAATCATGTACTATTGCTAGGTGAATTTAATGGCCAATCAGCGTCTCAGAACTTTATGGTCTTGGGTCTCTGAAAATACTACACTTTAACAGGCTTCTGCACCCAATGCGCAGGTGCAGACAATTAGAGGGAAGATGGCGAATGTAACGAACGAGATGCAGCTTCCACCAAATTCGGTGAGATCCTTATTTGTCTACCCATTTGCCAGAAGAACATCCCTGTTGTAGGATATGAACATTTCATGTCATGGTTATTGTGACTGTGACGAATCCACCTCGTCGCTTAAAACGTCCTCTAACTTTGCGCGCCACACACACATTCCTGTTATACTGTGTTTGTGAGAACCAATACGCTCGCGCTGAGGCCAGTAGCTCCATTAAAGGAATAGTACACCCAAAACATGATTAGCCTTCATTTTCTACTCACCCCCATGCTGAACAACACTCTGGAGTACTTTTTTG
>NW_015150469.1:1976961-1980444 GCF_000732505.1 Cyprinodon variegatus
TCCAGTGATCCCATTTATTTAACTGCACTGCATAATTGGATACTTTTTCACACAACGCTTCTGAACAATTTTACAAGGTAAAATTAAATGAAATACCTTAAAATCTGGTATTCAGCCTTGTTCAGTCTATATTTTATAAAAAAAAAAAAAAAAAAAACATCGCCTCATCAGCCTCTCCCTCTTGCTTCTTGTTAAAGGACTTAAGGATCAGCCATGCCTTTTATGTGCAATCAAGAAGTAAACATACCACACTCTTATGTTGTGGTGTGATGGAGCAGCAGCTTACCTGCAGCTAAGGACAAGTGATTAGATACAGCCATTAAAACACCAGCATGGACCCAGGGTACCCACTGGGTACCACCCCATGCATGAGACTGTTACACATCTGGAAAAGTTCCTCTGTAAAAAAGTATTGCACAAAGGAGAGCTTTGACAGATCCTTCTTCCCTGCTGTAGTTTGACTATGGGGTAAGATAACTGTCAATATAAACCTCTGCATAGGGATCTTAAAGGGGAACACCTTTTTTTTACATCTGCCCCTTGATTTTACGTAATTACATCATGTTCTACTCACCCATATTACTTTTGTGTCATTTGGAGCTGTTCCGAGGATATTCGGAACAGCTCCAAATGACACAAATATAAATCCGGAAATTTTTATTCATTTCTTGTTGTCAATTCATACATTACATGTAAACTGAAATATTTCATCTGGGATAATACAAGTTTGGCAGTTGCAAGTTTTTCCTTTTTTTTTTTTTTTTTTTACAAAAGTACATCTTTGCACCACTACACGCAAAGCAGATCTCTAAGGGTACAAATCAAATTTCAAAGTACTACGTTCGAGAAGGATAGCCCTGGATCAGTGACAGTCTTATTCTTGTTTATTGGTTGCAAGCAAACAACTTTTCAGGTGCATTGCTGCCACAAACTGGTAAGATGTGTTACAGGAGTTTCAGATTTGTAAATTTTATTCATACTGGTAAATTTGTGATTTGCACATATGTTGGTGCAAAGTTGTAACCTTATAACTTCCAAACTTGTATTGTCACAGATAAAGCATTTGAGATCACAAGTATGAGTTGACATCAAGGAATAAATACAAATTTTACAATCTTTTGACATTTACAAATTAAGAAACCTACGGATATGTTTCTATTGACAGTTACCCCATATTAGACTTTCTANTCTTTGCTTCTAGCAAAAGACAGAAAGGGTGGCTACAACCATGTTAATTTTTACTCAGCTTTTGCAGATAAATGTCTTTATTTTCATAGTTTTACCTGCTATTTCCAAAGGTTTTCATCTGTTCTTTAAGTATTTTTAAAGATTTTTGTATTTGTAAAATGGCTGCTGTTTTTATTTTACTTTTTTCATTGAATGTGTGTATGCAGTTGTTCAATAACTGTATATTTTCTGTTTTTATCTGTTGATGTAAAGTCTATTCTTTCAAGTTTGTGCGGATTACGTCCAGTAATCTAGTTTTAAAGAAAAAAAAAAAAGAAGGGGGATGGTGGAATTTTTTATTTATCTTTTGGTGTGTGTGTGTGTGTGGGAGGGGGGGCATAGCCTAATTAGTATAGTCTATTAGCCTAAGGCAATATGTATAGTATGGTTGTTACATGTCAGGTATATCGGTCATTGACCTTGACCGAGGCACCTTACAGTAGACCTGCAGTCATTCCTTGGACTGCCATGGCTATCACTTCCTCTACATAGTTAGGGACAAATGCAGAGAACAAATTTCCCATTTTATCTGTTTTGCTCAGGCTACTCGTAAGCCCGCCAAATATTGAAAGGACAATATTATTCCCATTGCTGTTAATATATAGTAGAAATGTTTAAACATTCAGTAATAAAATGTCACAGGGGATGGTAAGGGGGGATGGTCATTTGAGAGCGGGAATGATTTTTAAGATTTTTTTATGAAGGGGGATGCCATCCCCCCTCATCCCCCCTCAACTCGGGGAACTGATTATCTCTCACTTCCTTTGCCGCTTACACATCTAAGATCTCCTAACAATGCCACAGTAAAGGGAATTTCATTTTAATACAATTAAGTGCTTATCTATTCTATTCTATATAACTGTAATATTAGATCTAAGTGATGTGGCCACTTCTGTAGGTGATCAGTCACACTGAGATAGGCCTTAATTTTTGAGGAAGGTGAGGTGTTCAAAAATTTGTCAAGACTCTAAACACTGCAGCAAATGCATCTCCTTTGTAATGGAGACAGAACCATTGCAAAATTAGGGGAGACATTAACTGGGGTATCAATAAATAAACCTCTAATTAGGAAAAAAGGAAGTGGAGCGGAGCTGCAACGGCACAGGAGGAGAATATCAATGACATGCTCACATCTGTATGCATGCACGGCTTACTGGCAAGTGGCTGTGTCTCACAGGGGCTTCACCATTGGCACTGCCTCACCCATCCGTTCCTGACTCAGCCCAGCGGCGAGCATGCCCACTCTTTGACTGTGCAGTGAACCAAGAAGAAACCACCCTCCCTAATGTCTGAGCCTCCATGAGAGTGCAGCTCAAAGGGCTTTTTCCCCACATTTCCCTTCCCTAACCAGCTTATCTGCACAGTGCCCTGAGTGTGCCGCTGTGTACTGTGACTTCACCATGATTGATTGTGGTGGGGGTCCTCGACTCCCTTGGTGAGATAGAAAATGGAGGAGGGAAAAGCAGGGGAGCACGAGGGGATAATAGGCAAAGCAAAGAAGCCTGTAGAGTCAGTGATGGGTAAAGTAAAGCATGTCTTCTCTAATATGTGTGCATCTCCAATGATCTCCATATAGCATGTACAAAATGTGTCCATCTGTCTGAGACTGGAGATATTGCAAGCAGACAGGTGGGTAAGTATGAGGCCATAGTTGGATAGCTCTCTGGCATAGAGACGTGGAGATACAAGCTCAATGCTGCTGGCAGCTGGGGGTTTGGGGTGTAGAAGGGTGCATGGCGCTGACCGCTCCCTGTCTCTGCCCCTATGTTCCCTGGAGGGTAATAAAGACTGATGACACTGATGCTGTGCCATCCGGCTCCATGGTCTCTACCGCACAACCATTTGCGCCATCATTTATCGCATTCCCCCTCCACCCAAAACCACCCCCTTTCCCTCACTGCTCTAATTCTGCTTTAATAACCGCCCGCTCCATTCATCAGTATATTGACAGGCATGACAGGCGATGCGGCACACACTAACTCCCTGCCCTTTACTCGCTCACAGCCGGGGTCAGTGCCAGGTCACACAGTCAATAATCACAACACACCTCACTGTCACCTTGGAGCCACTGCATGCTCTGCATATCTATCCCCGCACATGCCCTACCTTCTCATTTACTTTACAACTTAGTATGTAATACACTAAGCATCTGTTTAGAGGTATTAAAGATCAGGTATTTTACCATTTACTGTAGCTTGATTGGAGGTCCAAGCAGGATGTGTAAAGAATAAACACATTTTTCTCAAAGTTGTTTTT
>NW_015150469.1:1980875-1982571 GCF_000732505.1 Cyprinodon variegatus
GTAACTAACACTACTACTACTAAAAAAAAGGTAAAATCATGAGATCAAAGGAGGTCTGCAAACCTGCAAGGTCTACCTGTCTTAAAGTGGAGTGTAACTGCCTCATAGAATACTAACAGTAATCTAATGTTTCCTCCAGAGTGTAAGATTCGCCATAAAGAGTTAAGAATATTTTGCTCCTTTTTTCCCTTTAGTTAACCTAAGGCCGGGCATACACTGTACAATATTTTCAATCATTATACTCAGCTACAGCTACAACTGTACGATGAAATCGCAGGGTTTAAAAGTTCACATCTCACGATGTATTGTTTTACAGTGTACAACCCAAAGCTCTGATGCGATATACATTCTCACACTGCACATCCAAAAACAACACGTTGGACTCCGTGCCAAGATGGTGGTTGTCAGACTCGTCAATATGGAAGAAGAAAAACTCCCTTGTTTGCACATACGCAGCGTTCGAGGTTCTGCTCAATCAGCTCGTACACGACCGGAAGCTCTGCTTCAACAGCATTATTACAAACACCTTATGAAGTACGACTGAATTTCAAACATGTTTGATTTTCTCCAGATTTTACAATTATTGATCAGGAGGTGATCACAAGAGGCCGATCGCCCTTGTTACCTCCTGTATACTGCACGATGCAGGACACTGCACTCCCACAGCCTGCCACCCCGGGTCTCTGAGCAAGACCCTTAACCCCACACTGCTCCCCAGGCGCCCCATGATGGCAGCCCACTGCTCCCGAAGGGGATGGGTTAAATGCAGAGGTAAATTTCTCAAATATGAGATTAATAACAGTTCAATAAAGGCTGTAAATTTGGTCTGATCCAAAAAATTCTTGCCCGACTGCAAAATCGGCCTGAAAAGTGTATGCTGTACAGTGTATGCCAGCCTTAATTTATTTTAATAAAGTTAATCTAAATAAAGTGAGACCAGTCTTTTTATTCTAGGTTGCACCTATTTTTGGATTCCTGCCCTATCATTTAACTCAAGTTCTCCAAACAAATTAAGATGGAACAAAATTATCCAAATCACATTCAACCTAAGTAAATGGAAAAGTATGACACTTCAATGAAAGTTTTCACTTTGATTTATATGCAAAATGATTTCCTCAGTGATGCGTTGGAGAAGATGAGTTGAAGGTGTGGGTCTGGCTCGCCATCTTGAATCGTGTCTGTGTGTATGCACGCCTGTGCACGCCTGTACACGACAGACGAAGAGCTGCAAGAGAGCTTGAAACCAAGTGAAGAACCTGACCAAAACAAGTGTGGTTTTGTTTTCATAAAGTCCTTTTAAGTTCCTGACCAGGTAAGTTATGTTTTGCTTTAAAAATATACTAACTTTCATACTATTTTCCTGTTTATTTCCTCCTCTGCGATTTCCCTCAGATTTGCACTACAGTGTCACTGATGTGCTACGTCTGGCGTCCCTAGTTTCTCAAAGAAGCAGCAACATATATTTTCTCTCAGCACACTTTTCTTTCAACATTAATTGCAATATTAAAGTTTTTAACTAAATCTGATAAACAAATTTACGTAAAATTAATCACTTTTTAAGTAACATTTCAACATGGGTTATAAAAGCATTCAACCCCTTTGATCACTGGAGGGAGTGGATAATTAGGCCAGTTCTGGTACATTATAGGTTTGAGTCTTATTTGAAATAAAGGGACTTCTTTTGGTCAGTAGGTAA
>NW_015150469.1:1984097-1985009 GCF_000732505.1 Cyprinodon variegatus
GCTGTGTGACTGGACATATCGAAAGCAGGAAGAAAATGTGAAGAAAGACCAGTACATATGAGCAGAATAAAAGGAAGAGGAAAAACAAAGTAAAGGCTTGAAAAAAAAAAAAAAAACAAGCCTGAAAATGTCTTTAAGCACATTGACGATATTCAGGCAAACAACCACATTTGACTACCTAAGTATCACCATGAATTTGATAAGCTAAACTTTGTTTAATATTTTTTTATATTCAATCAGCACAGTATTGAAGCAATACTGCCCAACTCTAAACAATCTGTCGCATTAGCACAACATTAGTTGGACCTTTTCTAAAAATCTCTATGTGAAACACATATGGGCCTAAAGGAGGTGTGAATTTTTGTTGGTTTGTTTTTTACCTTTCCCAGTGTTTATATCAATCCCTCATTTAGACCAGGAGTGTGAATGTCCCCTTGGTTTATTAATCACCTAGCAACAAAACACATAAGAGATTTGCTGGCATTATATAAACATTTGAGGCAAATTTGGTCTGTTTCCATTCTACTCTGCATCCCAGAAGAAGCAGATTTCATAAAGCTCTCTATATAACACAGTCCCAGAAGACCTAGCAAATGCTAAAACCCTTGTTCTTTTAAAGTTATAGTGGAGGATCTTCACAATTTTTTTTAAGACCCGCCCTCTCCACTTTAAAAAAAAATACACATGCACAACTCTGTAGCAGCTCCCGAGAGGGAACAATTATCAAACGCATGCAATATCATGCAGGAGCCCATTTCTCCTCGTGCACACTCTGTTTAAAAGTTGCTGTTTGCATTGCTCAGACAAGCTTACTTTCCAAAAGTAGAGTTGGAGTTTTTCCACTATGTTAGACTCACCACCAGTAAGTGAAAATGGGGATGAGCATGTAGGATGACCTTACATAAACATATC
>NW_015150469.1:1986689-2003966 GCF_000732505.1 Cyprinodon variegatus
ACGCCCCAGCCCCACAGAGCACCGAAACACGCCCCGTGTCATTTTAATTATGGACATTCTACCTCCAAGCAGGCTGAGTATATATATTCAGAAAATTACCTTCAAAGTCATCTTTCAACTCTCTGTTGCATCAAACATCATATTTCCTATGGTTTAAGTTCTTTTTTGTTTGTTTGTTGTGCTTTAATTTGGTCAGATGTGAGTGCATGTGACAGTGGATACTCATTTGTTATAGATTCAGAGCCACCCTCTTTATCCTTGGGCATTCACCTCTTCATATGCAAAGCATGTCCTGCTGTCCTCCAACTCCAGCACAGTTTGCTGCCATGACACATTTTTTCTTCATTTCAGCTTGACAGTGACATTTATGTTCATTTGCTCGGTGCAATTGTGTAGCATCTGGAGAGACTGCCTTCTTTTTTTTTTTTTTTGCTCTTCTCTTCTCTCACCTCTTTCCTTTTTTTTCAGTCCTGACAAAAATATTAATGTGCATTTGTATGCCACAGTGACTACGCCCTTGATGAAGATTTGGATTTTTAGGAACACACAGAGGGAAAACACAGCAGCAATTATACATGGCGAGAACGCTAAGGAGCACTGTGACGGCTCTTGTTGTCAGATGGATTATTGCATGCATGGTAACCCAGCAAGCAGCCAGGATTTGAAGCAAAACTGGTCCATGAATTTTGTGATGCTACTGGAAGTTTGGATGCATATTGGAGCCTATCATGCTGTGGGTGGTGCTGATCCATGTGGCAGCCAGCCTTCTTCTTTCTCTTTTTTCCTCAGAATTTTTTCCCTTGCTTACTCTCTATATAAAATATTTACCTCAAAAGGAAACTCTGTGAATGTGTGAATGAGATGTTCACAGTGGAGCAGAAAAAGTATTAGTAGAAATAAAACTATATTCATATAAAACAAACATATATGTGCCCATATCTCCCCACTCATGCCCCCTCTTTACCCATGCTGGACCAACAGCGGCAACAGCAGCAGCAGTCTGGGGTGCTGAGGGGGCTCTAATCTGCAGTGCAGGTCCCATTGGCAAGGATCATTGAGCTAATTAATAATGTGGCACAGAGAGGAATGGCAGTCATTATGGAGCCACGGTAGTGAGTGCATGTGCGCTGCTATGCTATGGGCTTGTGTGTATGTGAGTTTGACTATGTGTGTGTTGGAAAGGGGATCGGCATACACAGGGACTGGCTCTGGTATGCAACCTTTTGATTCATGGTCCATATAGGCCAAGTAAACACAAAGACAAAACAAACACACACATACCCTCTGTCAGTGAAAATGCACAAATGCTACAGAAACAAGTGCATGCTTTACAGCGCCTCTCGAAACTATTTATACCCCTGAAACTTTTCATTTTTTGTCATTACAAACCTAAAGGATGTTTTATTTGAGTTTCATAAGAAACATCCTCAATAGTCCAGTGCACATCAGAAAGTTCTGTGATCCAGTTGTCATAAAGTTTAAAGCAAGGTTAGGTTATAAAACCATATCTCAAGTTTTGAGCATCTCATAGGGCTCCATTCATTCTATTACCTGTACAATGGAAGAAGTAAAGGACAACCAGAATCTTTCAAAGAAATGATCATCCATCTAAAGGGGTGTTGAGCAAAAAAAAAATCATTATTCCGAGAGACGTCTATCAGCGCAATCATAACACTAAAAGAGCTGCAGTAACCCAAATCTCAGGTATGAAAATCTGCTGACATGTACAGGTATTGATGGTGAACTGTCCTCTATGGAAATTGTTATAAGAAGGCCATAAGTCCTACTAGCAGTTTTCCACAAGCACAGAAGCATCACAAAAGCTGTATGGAAAATAATACTCTGTCCAGAGATAGGAAACACTAGTCTTCAAGGGCTAGTGTCCAGCAAGTTTTTAAATGTGTCCTTGTCCGAACACATCTGAATCAGCTAAATCACCTCCTCAGCACGCAATTAAGATATCCAGAGTTAACCAATAATCTATTTGAATTACCAGTACACTTGCTCTCAAGGACAGTTTCCTTTCCCTGTGTCAAGGACCCGAAACCCTGGAACCAATATTCAACGATCCCTCAGGGATCGGACTGAACTGTTTGTGACTGAACTGCTTGCGGTGGGCGCGGCCCCCAGAGCTCCGTGAGGTGAGCAGCACTGATGCCAAGCGACGCCGTGGAGCAGCTGAGTCCAGTAAGGGAGATCCAAGCCGAGGTCGTAGCGGGTCCAAGTTCGTTAACCAGATGATCAGAGAGCCGATGAGGTACCGGTGAGGGAATCCAAGCCGTGGTCAGGAAAACAGTCCAGGTTCGGTAAGCCAGTTGCATCCAATAAACAGTCCAGGGCTGGTCAGACCAACAGAGCAGACAGGGGCAAAGCAAAACTCGGGATCCACAAGACAGAAACAGGTCACTAACAGAATAATCAGAATGATAGCCCAACGCTAGAGTTACAGTACTCACACCAAAAGGCTAGAATAATCTGGCACTGGTGGCTTGAAAACAAACAGTATATATAGGGGCTAAAACCAGGTGGAAAGGATAAACAATAATGAGAAAACAGGTGGCTGGAATAAGCAATCAAGCCAGCCACCAGTGCCAGGACCATGACACCCTGCTCTGTTTAGAAGACACAAAAATGTGTCTGATGCTGTGTGTGTTGGAAAATCAACAACCTGAACCCCTGCAGTAAAAAATTCTAATGGCATTATCATGCCATGGGATGATTTCCGCTATACAGCTCATAGATTGTTTGTGCTAAATATGTGAAAATTCAAGACAAAAAAAAAACAACATTTAAGGTTGAAAATGGCCTTAGAGTGGAACACAGAACACCAACTCTATACTTTCAGTCAGTACTTAAAGGGTTTCAGTCAGATGGTAAATACGCCGTACTTATATAGCATTTTTTTTAAACAGGAGACTTGACCAAAGGTGCTTTACACTACATTCAGTCTTTTACCTTTTAATGCCCACACTGACACACAGATGGTGGATAGCTACATTGTAGCAACAGCTGCCCTTGGGATTACTTACAGAAGTGAGGCTGCCGTACACAGGCACCACCGGGCCCTTTGACCACCATCAGTATCAAAGCTTAGTCATTGTGCTTTCCATCCAGTTGGCTGAGTTTGTTAAACAAAAAAATAATATATTTTTTTTATCTCCATTTTTTACAACGTCTGTTTATATGAATAAAAGAAATGTATAATTTGCTTCGATTTACTAACTAACTACAGGCAATTCATTTTATTTTATTTTAAGCAGGACTGAAGTCATACAGGATTTCTCTTTCTTTTACATCTGACAAGTGAACTCAGGCTTTTGTAGCAGTAAATCGACACAAAACCATAGCAGGACACAGCTCCACTGGGTTCTGTATAAACACTCTATTGCACAAACAAGAGTGTATCATTTCCAGTCTTGCGCCATATGTTTGGAGTTGCTGTATACATTGCCAATATTTACTATAGGCAAGGGGACCAGAAGGCTAAGAGCATTTAGTTGTGTGCCACAGCCCAATAGCTCAGCTTGGGCTAATGAAAGGAAACAACAGGAGCAATTAGCAGTGTAAACAAACTGTTCGCTGAGGCCCCAGACTCCTGCCTCCCCCCTCTGACAGCAAGGGGACTGGCAGCCTGGAGAAGAAGGTAATTGGGAGTGCTAGGAGCAGAGACAAAATCAATGGCAACACATGCACAGGCCCACCATGATTACTCACAACCCTACTTCTCAACTTAAGGAATGCAACTTAAGATACAGGAGTCAATTTGAAGTTTACACCAAAAAGTGGTAGAGTTGGCGGATTTAACTGAAAAAGGTGTATATACATAAACAGTAAATAAAAACAGCATGCTCACAGGTACGCTGACAACTGACACAGCACAGGATACAAGTACTACACTCTGCACTCTGACCACTGGCCATACAAGAGCATAATGACCTTCCACTCAGTCTAATTGATCTCATTTTGGTACCATTTATGTGTCTGTCTGCGCGCTAATGTCTCCAACACACTCACTCATTGGAAGGTATCTGCATCTACAGTGCGACCGTGTGGCTACAGCATACAGACAGTCATAGAAAGGCCTCGGCTATGTGTGTCTCCTCCCTCTCCCTGAGTGGAGCCACAGGGCAGAGGAGCATCACTAATGCAGTTTGCTGGCTGGGTTGTCTCCTCTGCAGGGCACATCCTGCTACAGGCGCAATGCTTTTGCCGTCTGAGTGCTGCCCAAGACAATAAACAGCAAGAGACACTTTCTTGCAAAGTGTTATAAAAGTCCACTCATTAGTAGGGGAAAGTAAAGGTTTAATCTGACCCAGAACTTCTTGACACTCTGATTGTAAGTTTGCAAACATTCTTTGAACAATATAAACTACATATAGTGATGGTTAAAAATGAAAAGGTCTTAAGGATTGAGGATTAGAAAGATCTGGGGTCTTATTAATAAGAGTGGCATAAGTACTAGCGGAGCCTCAATTTTGCGGATGTCCCTTTTCACTTTAATGTTGTGATGTGTAAAAAAAAAAAAAAGAAGAAAAAAAAGAAAAAACTTTATGGAATATAAGCCATCCTCAAAGAAACTCTGAAGTATCATATGCTTTTTTTGGAGACAGGTGAAATTGGTTATCCAGATGGGGAGGTAGGGAATTGAATCTACTAAGGATTCCTTTTACATTCAATTTCTTATCCATATCACATTTATCATAGTTTGACTTCATCAAAAGCATTAAAAACCACAGCCTTGTTTATGCTTGCATTTGTGAGCTGTACCTACATGAGAACTATTCACATACAATTAAAAAACGCATATAAGCCACCAGTCTGTGCAACATTTCCTCTTTTTTCTCACATTTCAACATTCATTTTCACAGATTCCTCTTCACAATGATCAACAGGGTGATATCTGAGGTTCCAAAGATTAGCACACAAATTGTGACAAGGGTTTAGGCAATCACATACAGTTCTATAACCTTACACCCAATTGTCATGACCAAGCCTAATGCTGCGGTATGTATGGATTCTCGCTGCTAAAAGACATTGCAAATGTGAAAATTACGAGGGAACTTGTTTTCAATGATCACCAAGACTCCCTTGCCCATGATGATGACTGGTTTATGAGCTGATCACTCCCTTGAGCATTTCTCTTGCTTTTGTGCTGAATTGTCTCCACTATTGCAGAGGATGATATGTACCAGTCCTCCTCAATCACAAGTGTTAAATATAAAAGAAAGTCAGTGCGGAAAATTCTATTGTAAGAGCTAGAGAAGGTTAGCAGGGTGTACAGTTTTGAAGAAGCACATTACATCAGAAAACACACCTAACCCAGTCATCTTAATATGATGCAGGGGCTTCAGTGCCCCAATGATCCCAGGAGCTATTTTGTCAGGGTCTTGAAAGTCCCTGTTAGGATCTCCTAAGTCAAACAGGCTCTGACCCACCAACTGCAGGGGAAATCATGGGGGACTGCTGCTATAAGGATTGGAAAACAGTAGTAAGACTTGGAGGGGATTGGACGATGGTGCACTATTGTTCAAAATTAAAACAATTTTTAAGCATTAGAATGTATGTGCAGTTGTCATCTGCTTCACACTAATTTAAGATAATAATCCACATATCTATTGAGAAATTAAAGAACATTTAAATGCAAGAAGCTGATAATGGGATGTAGCCAAAATGCATTATTTTTTTTTATATTAAATTCTATAGTACCACAGATACTAAAGAGTGCTGTTTATCCAGATTTTTTTTGCTTTTCTTTTTTTCAGTTACAACTTTTAACCACTCCCGGGTTCTTGGCAACTGATTCCTAGCAGTGTGAAATATCCTCCAGAAATGTGCTTGAAATAATTAACAATAAATTGTCTCACTACCTGAAGCCACTTGTAAGAAAAAAAAAAAAAACAATTAGTAAAATTATCCATATGGTTCGGGATTTTGCAGCTTGCGCTGAGCTTGGGGGTAGTGTTGGCCTAGTGGTTAGAGCAGTGCACTTGTGCTCTGAGAAGGTTGCAGGTACCAGGTTTGATCCCCACAGCCGGCACTCTGGGTGCCTGAGCAAGACCCTTAACCCGACACTGCTCCCCGGGCGCCGCACAGTGTCAGCCCACTGTTCCCCAAGGGCATGGGTTAACTGCTGAGGTAAATTTTTATTTTTTCTGTAAAATGTGAACTCCATATTTATTTGTATTTGTATTTTGCTTAATTCTAACTTAATTTAACTTAATACTTTTTTGCCCAGTAAGCTGCTGGTAACCTTAATTTCCGGAGGGAGTCTTCCTAAGGGATCAATAAAGTAATGTCTAAGTCTGATGTCTAAGTCTGTCTATTTCTCCAGTGTGAGATCTATGAAGTTCAATTTTTTATTTATTTATTCATGTTTTATAGTTGCTTCTCTCAACATTTCCATTTTTTTTGCTACTACTGCCTACCTAATATGTAGTTTTTCAACTCTTCACGCCAATCTTCAACACATTGAATTCCCCTTTGTAAATATGCTGTTTTTTGCACTTTTTACAACATAACAGTGATCAGTTGGATAATTTAAATACAAATTGATATTTATAAGGTCCAGATATGATTGACCATTGAGCATTTATAATTAGAAAAGAGGATAGAGGGCAAGGCACAATGTGAGGTTGAAACTTGTATGCAAACTTGGGCTGCACCTTTGATCTATAAAGGAAACTGCTTGCTGGTATGCATGTGTATGGTTTCATTACTATGAATTCTCTACTTGTAAACCATTTTAGCTTTTGGAAATACATACACTTTTAGTGCTGGTTCTACATAATATTTTATAAATGAAACTCCTGGCCCTTTATTAGGACCTTTTGTATTAGGACCTTTAGGATATAATATTAGGACCTTTATCAGGTCCTAATATTATATATAAACCAATTCAATTTAAACCTCTTCATAAAACTGCACACCAGGGTTTCCGTAAAAAAATTAGGCAAACCTAAACTCCTTGGTTATACACAGAAGTTTAAAGCCAATCTAAAACAGACATACTGTACTTTTTCCAAATGCACAAATCACGTATGACAGAAATTCACACCACAAATTGAATGGACTAGAATAAATTACAGAGCAGTGTCACCTGATTATAAGGTCATCAACTTTCTGCTTAGTTAAAACCTACAAAAATCCAAAATTCACATCCGCACAAGACCAGCGAGATCATGGGATGGGTTTCCATCAAAACTCTCTATCACTAAATGCAATGCAAGCACTGAGTTCTGTGGTGTAGAGCAGTGGCTTCCTACCCTGTTCCTCAAGGACCTACATGATTTAGGTGTCTCCTTGTTGCATCACACCAGAAAAGAATGGATGATTAACAGGCTCCTGCAGCACTTAATTGTAGAGGAGGAGCCCTAATTTGAAGCAGGTGTAATGTATGTAAAACATGCATGGCAGAGGACCCTGAGGACCAGGGTTGGGTACCACTATTGGAGAGGATGCCCCAATGGACTCTAGAGCAGTAGAGATATGGGCCGTTTATCAGTATGCATACTTGTACATTCTCATGTGCCCATGACACATCAGCCTCAGTCTCAGTATTGTTTCAATTGCAAAGAACACAAGATGAGGAACAAACAAAATCCCCGGATGTTGTTATTGTCCCACTTTCTTTAGCAAGCATGCATCAAACCTGACTTGTGCATTCTTCAAAATGACTGCTACCCCAGAATGCACCGTGGCAGCAGCAGCTTCTAGAGAGTGCCCAAGGAGCTCAGAGTTATAAGTTAAAAGTTCACTTTTCTACAGCTTTTGTTCTACAAAAGTACGTTGTCAGATCATTTGAGGCAAAAACATTATACTTTTATTCTTAATTGTATGGCCCATTTACTGATTTAGTACGTAATAAAAAAAAAAAGGTTCCAGTGTAGAGAGGCCATGGCAACCAACGGTCCTCAGAGGTGAACCACAGCCAGGCTAATGTTAGCCTGTCTCCAGTAGCTTCTCCTGGACTAGTATGTGGAGTACCATTGACTCTGCTGATGTTCTTTGTCTTTTGGTTTATTTGGCAAAACATTTTTATTTGTGATTTCTGACTGACTTGTTATGTTTTATAAACAAAATACTTGCTGTAATAACTTTTAATAACACCTTAACATAAATATTCCCCTACTAAATAAAAATTTGTAATAATTTATTGATGTCTAGACACTACTTATAACAGGAGAAGAAATTTAGGTCCAGATGAGTTGTGTGTGTTGATGTCAAGAGTACATGAGTATGTTTCAGTTCTAATTCATACGGATTTGTACTGCATGCTCTCGTTCCTGCCAAGTTCCTACTTCCTATGTTCTTGTTGAGAACTGACTGGGCGAAAACACAAATCCGTACTTGCATTTTTGTTAATTGAAAATCGACCATGTTTTATGGAGTAAAGATCCATGTCTCTCTGTCTTATAAGCAAGTGAACAAGTATGGGTTATTGGAACTACAGAACCAAAGGGCCCAGTACATATTCATTTAAAGGGCCTATATCATGCAAAATCAACTTGTTTAAGCTTTTAACTATGTTATGACTCAGTGCCTTTTTAGCAGCTGATCTGCACTGGGCAGCAGCTTTTCTCCTTAAGCTATTGTCTGAGTCGAAATCAGTTTTTTGGTCTCTGGTCTCTGACTTTGTTCAGGCTTCTGAAGTGGTGTGATAAAATGTCATGAAATGAGCGACACACAGACAGGCAAAAGCAGCTATGCGTTCAAGGCAAGTATTTTTCTTCAGGGTTAGGATTAGAAAAACACAGCTATATATATTTTTTTTATGAATGTCATTGTAGTTTAAAAGACATTTCATATATTTGCCTATAGGTGATTTTGAAAAGCTTAAAAAGCCCGATATAGGACCTTTAGAATTAGAACTAGAGCTACAAAACTAAGGTAGATAAAGACCTGTATAATGGAGTTTAGTGCGGGGGAGTAACACCAAACTAGACAGAGGGCTGATCTCAACTCAACACAAAGTAAGGCCATTTATTTCAGTCTGACGCCACAAATTTTCTTCTGGAAGAGTAGTCAGATATTCCTGTCTATATATTAGACAGAAATGTAATGTTTTCTCAAATTCTAAGCTGGAACAATGGATAAATGTAAAACCATGAGTGAGCTTTGACAGCAGTTATTTTGTGGTGACAAGATTACTTGGTTGGTATGTGGCCAAAACTGGTGGTCTGGCAAAGGTTCCCAATCTCAACGGTGAGTATATTTTTCAAAGCATCAAATAGTGGTAAACCAGAAACAGCTTTTTGGTCGTCAGTGGCTCAGAGATGGGGAGCAAAGACTGGTCTGTGAGGTCAAACCCAACAAACACACAAGTATAGCTTAAGTAGCTGAAGTAGTTACCGTTTATTCATGCTGTCAAAATACATAGTGGATGGTAGTTATGGTAAGGGAAAATCTAGCTAAAGACCAGTGAGGGGATCCATGTTGACACATCCCCCAATTAAAAGAACAAATAAAGATCAAATACTTATTCGAACTGGACTATAGGGTGGTTAAAGAAGGGCTTGAAAACCCAACTTGTGGGTGAAATGTTTTTTGTTTTTTTCAGAAAGGGACAGTTTGGGCTGGATATTTTATATTTTTTCATGAATAAAATAATCCCTTGAAAGCAGATATTTATTTATTTATATATGTAATCTTTGTAATGAAGTTTAGATGCAGATTCAAACTGGAAGACTCACCCCACTATCTTCTCAACAATTACCTCGTCATGCACCTTTGCTCCTACCAATCACTCTCAAGTCCTTATCCCTCTCCAGCCAACCATTCTGTATAATGTTCTGCTTAAAGGTCTCCATCCACTGACTCTCCTGATCTTTAGCTGAGCTTCGACCCCCTCCTCCACCCCTTCTCCTCCATCATGCTCTCCTGCTCCTTCTGGCTCCCTTCTCCTCTGGCCGCTACTCCACCACCAGTGTCCGGATCCTGGGGGATGACAACTCTAATCCTAAATCTCTCATACTCACCCAAGCTCATCAACATTTGCAGCTTCCATGTCTTCTGCTGAGGTCCGACCACCAAGGAAAATACCTAATTTATGAATAAATTTCTCAAATTGCCACTTTCTTGAATGTGAGTCTCTCCAGGTTGAAATGTTCAAATGTGTTTGATGATCTTAAGCATTTAAGTTGACACAAAGAAAAAAATTCAGAAATTTTTAAAGGGTACATCCCTGTCATGTTCAGTATCTGTATGTGATTATCATACATTATATTAGTCTGGAAACTTATCCTAAGAAAACAGCTATTCTCTTAAATGTCCTGCAGGGGAAATTCTTTCACAACTGTCATCAACAGTAAGAGGAAATCATGGTGTGCGATCCTGTAGAGAATATACTTCAAAAGAAATTCCACACTGAAAGCACCTTAATTTGGATCAAAGAGACTTTCATCATCCATGTTGTATCATTTATGATTCAGAAAATTGAAGGGGAAGAGTGCATCCATCACCTACATCAGCCACCTCTCTGATTTAATGGTCAAATGGATTGATATTGGCTGTATTAATCCTCATTATTACTTTAAAATTCTGCAATACCACCAAGTTGGCTTAGCAAGGATTATGGGCCATTATTAGCAGAGCTCCGATAAGAGTGAGAAACCCGTTCCACTCCTGTAGATGCAGGGCAGACAAAAGTGCCAGGGCAGAAAAGAGGAGTGAGATCTGACTCCACATGACATTAATGCAGGAGACAGAGTTCTGATAGGAGTGCAAGCATTCCTATTCAGCTATACTTAACAACATCCTCCATAAAAGCAGCCTTCAATTCAGGCAACCAAACGTCGAGATGTCGGACAGCAAACACACACACACACACTTACACACTGCCTGCCCTCTAAATACCAGTGCATTACTGCTCATTGACAGAGTTGCCACTCATCACGGAGATGGATGCTTCTCCTGGGACAGTTGCAAAGCTTGTTCATTAACTCATTTATTTTGCTGATATAAGTACCTTTAAAAATAAAAATGAATGAGAAAGCTTTTAAAGAGAGGAAGCGTCAGTGTTTTTGTGCATTTGCACTGAAATGTGACCACAGTTTTTTCTATGTTTCTAAAACAGACTCATGGGGCCTTCTAAGTGCTGGTACAGTATTAGAAAGCCTAGAACAAACCCCTTTCTTTAACCCCAAGTGATGCTCTTCTCCTAAGATGTTTCTATTTTACACATGCTTCCCTCTAAGTTTTTTTGATTAAAAACATGTAAATGACTAATGTGGAGCACCAGCTTCCAGAAGGAGGCCTACATTACATTCATTTAAATAAAATCTGCATTTTTATTCAACTTGAGGGGATCTCAGCATTGTAAAAACACATTCATCCTCTGTCAATTTTCTATTGAAGAGGGTCAGTTCAGTAGACTACAAACACACACTTTCACAGATAGCCCTGCATTCATCACACACACACAGCCTTGTCGATAGTTGCCTGGCTGAGCAGGCTCATAATGAATTTGAACAGTTGCACACCTATAGCAAAGTCATTTACTTTATCGGCCGATAAAAGGAAGCGATAAGATAGTGGCTTGGGACTGTAAGAGTATCAGCCTCTTATTCATCTCACAAAGATCTGCAAATGGCAAAGCTCATCCTTCATTGAAGCCATGCTAGACCTTTATCTATGGATTCAAAAAAATGTAATATCTCATCAACATGTGTGCTTATGAAGCCCAGTGTTTTCATATTGTTATCAGCAACTCAATCTGACTGCAATGCAAAGACCTACCGATTAATCACACTTCATTTGTAAACCATGTTTCACACAGCTTTGTGTAACAAAAACTGTCTAACAAGACCTTAAAAAGATCTACAGCCTTATAAAAACCAAGAAACAGATCAAATAGTGAAAACATGTTGTAAAACAAGCTTCCATCTTAATCTGTCACTGTAGACCACATGATGGCTGATGAAAACTTTTCATCTTTTTTAGGGAACATCCATTTTTTATTTGCATATAAATGAGGAAACACTGAAGAAAGAGAAAGAGTGAGATAATAAGCAGAAAAAAAATATTTAGAAATAAATTTAGAAATACTTGGAAGAAATTTGTATATTAATAATAAAAGATGCATGAACAATGAAACTATTCAATGAAAGATAATTGAGAAAATACAACGAATAGCCAAGCTTGGATGTGTGGTTTCAGAGAAAAAGCTTCTCGCTAAAAACAAAGGGCGCGCAAAAAAATAAAGGAGATTGCTGATCACAACCAGAACAAACCAGAAATCCTTTCCACTCTTTAGGGGTTGTATTTAATGCGCATGGCAGCCTCTCTGACTAGTTTCTGTCATGTTACTGCTGTCCAAAATTTTCTTAAGTCACTGATAGTGATAGATATTGACAGCGTGCTATTTTTCTTTATACATAATGCTGCGTTGCTTGTATCATTATCTAGACTGACTCCTTATTAGATGGGAATTGCATTTGTTGTATATCTGCAAACTTTAATTAACAAGCAAAGGTCAAAGAAACCCATTCAGGACATTTCAAGTTTATTTTTACATTTCCTTATCACTCAGTTGAATTTTATTTTATGTCAGCTCAAATGTTTAAAAAGTTTGAAATGATTTATCACTAGAGCTTTTTATATATCCCAAAAGCCTTGCAATTTGACAGGAGTGTACACCTTTCAGATTCCACTGTGTTTAAGTAATTACAGGATGGAAAACATATAATTATTGTATTTCTAAAAAGCATTTGTCAAAGTCAAAGATTGTACATATGCTACACATTATTCCTAGAGTTGAAAGAAAAAATGATTTTTAGGAATTTTACATTTGGGTCCTAAAATCTTAGCATGAAGAGGGTTTAAAATTAGTATGATATCAAAACTAATTTTGAACCTGAGTTTTGCGGTGACTTTAGTCAGAGGTGGGCAGAATTTAGCTGCATTTATTAAGTTACATTTACCTAACCCATAATAAAAACCAATGATTATTTTTACTTTACCATTGTTTTCACTTCTACTAAAAACTGTATTATGGAATAATGCTACTTTTACTTGAGCATAGTTTCTGGCCACTCTACATTCCTCTTTTAACTTCAGTGGGGAAAAAACATAAGAAAAAACAGTTTAACCAAAAAAGCACCAGACACAGTTTATGTTAAAGCATGTCTGGTACACAATTTACAATCTCTTTATTGTTCTAAAGCCATTTTCTGCCTTTTTAGCAAATCCTCTTTTGTACCCTACCTTTGTACGTTTTGTGCAGGTAAAAAAGACTGCTATAGAAGTTCCATTATAGGAAAAATAAATACCTAAAAATATTAAGTTCAAAAGCTTTATGTTTTGAAAGAAAAATTTTCTTCTTACTTGAACTTTTATTTTGAATTTAAGCAATTTATTTTTAGCATTTTTTTTTTTTTATACATATATATATTTTTTTTTGTCCATCTGATGTAATCCTTTTCACAGAATAAGTCAAGTAGTCAGCAATGGTAGGATTTTTTTTACCAAATTGAAATTTGTATTTAAGCTGTTCTTTTACTTGAACTTCAGTAATTTTGTTGGATGACCACGTAGTAGTCTAACCTTATGTGAGCAATGTTTTTGATCACTCTTTCGACTCATGACTGTAGTTTAGAGTAAAAGTTGATAGATACCCCACTGGCTGCTCTGGATCTATTTTGCTCCTGGTTCATGGAACCACTGGAAGAACAGGCGCTAATGTGATTTGGGCCTATTCCTCTTATGAAGTTGACCCTTTCTGTAATTGACACAGACACACTGGCAATTTGATTAGCTCCTCTACCTGCTGGCGGGCTTTTGACTATGGAAGCTTCTTGATGTGCTTCATGTATGTAGCTCCACCTACTGATCAGATAGGGGAATAACGCATGGAGGAAGGGAAAAACAGACTTCCCCTGACTGACTCCAGGTTTGGAATTAAGCTGCTGAGCCAAATCAAATATTTAAGAAACCAGGCAACAGATGAACCACAAACCCCCAAGACTCAATCAATCATCTCTGCAGGAGGAAGAACCTTAGTATGTAAAAAAATGTTTCCCCATTTCTTTGTTTTCTTATCAAATAGTTTCACTTTATATGAATTGAAATCATATTTCCATACATTCTAGCCAATCTGTGTTCAGTTAGATTGCATACAGATAACACAAAAATCCATGTGCATGTACGTCTGCAGTCTACTTACGTGTTAGGCAGGATGCATGTGCCATTAAAGAGTACTTCACCCTATTATAACAAAGAGAACTGATAAGAGCCTCTTGAAGTACTTGAGATAAACTTGCTGGGTTTAAGTGTGCTGACACTGTCACTAAACCAGTGCAAGGCGTGGGAATGCAGGCAAAGAAAAATGAGAAAAACCCGCACGTACACATACACACCCATACACACATTATGCGACATGCACACACACAAACACAACAGTCCTACATCCATCCACAGCGCTAAACAAGAACAAGTTCAATAGCAAAACATTGTGTCACATGAAGGGAAAATGACTGTACATCGATTCATCAGGAGACGTCGTTAAAGCTGTCAAACATCAAAGGCGCTCTGATCACAGCTCATTCTCCAGAGTGACACCAACAGCCTCATTTATCAGAATTGTTTGAGTAAGGAGAGGTAGAGCAAAGAGGTTGAAAAGGAGAACAGAGAGAGCGCTGGAAGGAAAAGATAACAGGGAAAGAAGTTTAAAAAGAAACATGTTGGAAGGAATTAACGAGGACAAATTAGTGTGAGCAACTTGGATAATGGATCAGAAAGAAAAATAGGAAAGACGGATTTAGAAATAAAGAGTTTTTTTTTAAGAGAGTCAGCAAATGGGATTATAAGATTTGCTTTTGTAGCAGGACTCCACCTGGATTGAGGCCTGGCCCCCCAGGCTCTGCGAGCTCTGGCTCACATAGGCACACACCTGCACTTCACCAAAAATGTGCATCAAGTGCTATCTCCCCTTCCATCATATCATTTTTATTGTCTGTGTATCTCACCTTCACCTTTGTTTGACCTCACAGGGCTTCAGATGTGTCATTCGCATCAGGCCAAATTTATTATCATCTTTCGCTAACATGGGAAACATTTCTGCAAGAGATTTTTATTTCCATCGGAGCTCCCATTGTAAGCGGGACATCTTTAAAAGTTTACGCAGCTCATGATCAAATGGTTTCTATATATCCCCAGGCTCTTGTATTCTCCAAATTGCTCCAATAAATAACTTGTAAGTCTAATTATGCAGCAATTAATTGCAGCCAACATGGAATGCCCATCAATCTTGAATCATGAAAAAGTCTTTTCCAGCCCAGCTCTTGCAGTGCAAATAAGAAACCTGATTAGATTTTTTTTTTTTTTTTGCAAGCATGTATGAGATTATGTTCACGTGCCAGCTTGTCATTATGTGTGCATGTGTGTCGGTGTGTGTGTGAACATGTGCCCATGGAGGTTAGAGCCAGAGAGCTCCATCCCAGCAGTGGAGTTGGCTCGTCCAGTTGCTATGGCAGCAGCGATGAAGGCTGTATCCATGGCCCAAGGAGGAAGCTGGCATCCTCCAGTAACAGACCACCACCCACCCCCATACCTCCACCCCTTCTGCCTCGACTGGCTCCTGACCCGCCGGTGAACCTGCCTTGGGGTCAGAGGTCAATGGCTCAGAGCTGCAGAGTGACAGTGAGGGATGATGAGGGAGAGAATGAGAAAGAGAGGAGTTACACCACACAGATGGGGAGGAGAGATGAGAAAATGAAAAGATGAGACCAAATTTGATTGCTATCAAGAGGTGGAGAGAGCGTGTTTGGGTGGTGGTGATTAGAATTTCAGAAAATGGCTGCGATTCTGTGGCCATTTCTATAAAATGGAGGTGGTTTTCACTGATCTCCCTTATGTTTGTTTACACTTTGGTTTCTTATCTTTTTAGATTCGTGTGAAGCTGCAGAGATATAGGTGACAGCAAAGAGATGGGGACTCATGTTCTTCTCACACTGATTCATCAGGTGAGCTGCAGGTTCATAGGAAAAAGTGTGTCTTCCCTCAGCTGTGTCTGATGAATGTTAAGCTTTAATTTGATGTAGTGTTTGTGCAAAAAAGAAAGGGGTTTACATGATTTTGGGAAAGGGAGGGGGCTGACCTCTGACCTTTCTTCATTGAAGAGGCTAGACTTTTTTAAGTTTTCCTCCTTGACCACAACTTACTTAATTACATTCAATCCCAAGATGTCTGAACTTTCATACCTCTGGACTTTGCAGATATGACTTTTCATCATTAGTATTTGTCCATAAATTATGATTTTATTTAATTAATTTTATTTCAAGATATTTTCACTAGATGCTTTATTTTAGCAGAAAGACTTTGTAGCTATTGGCAGAAGTTTATTTAGATAGACTAGCACTTAGGAACAAACACACATGATTTACTGATCAGGACTAAGACAACAGTTCACAAACTGTTCCAGCTTTATCTTAAGTGCTTACTGAAGATAACTCAAAAAGTATGTGGAAGAAGCATTTTTTTCCTCTTTCAAAGCTATTGGCTTTGAAATTTTAGACCAAATGTTTATAAATAGATGTAATCAATACAAAACAAAAACAGTGTAATAAACATGACTAAACATTAGGGACAACTGAAAATACTGTCCTGATCTAATTTTTCTTAATGATTATATAGAATAGGATTGCACTTGTGGTTTCAGTGATTTCTGTTAAGATAAATTTGAATTATTCTTGAGCATCATACTTTGTTCCATGATGTCTCCGATAGTTTTGAAAATTAAGTTACTTATATTTTAACTTTCTAATATACTTTCAAACACTAAATATTTTCAGATTTGTGGTCAGACTTTTTGAAGCATTACGTTACCTCAGTGTTTTTCGATTGTTTGATTGTAATAAAAAATTCCTGTATAGTTTTTCTTTCAGTTGTTATTAACCTTCTGTTGTCCATTTTATCCTTGGTTGGTTTATATTGTGTTGATTTTTTGGGACGGAAATGTATTTCATTTGACAGACAGACAGACAGACAGACAGACAGACAGACAGACAGACAGACAGACAGACAGACAGACAGACAGATAGTTACCCTGTGCAATAACCTATGTTTTATATTTAATATCCAGTACAATAACTATATATCCCCCAATAATCTTTTTCTCCTTTTGGCACCTTCCTTTCGACTATTGAGCCAAAGTAACAAGTGCGTTTCTCCACTGTGAGATCAATACTGTCTATCAATCAATAGATAGATAGATAGATAGATAGATAGATAGATAGATAGATAGATAGATAGATAGATAGATAGATAGATAGATAGATAGATAGA
>NW_015150469.1:2004408-2022875 GCF_000732505.1 Cyprinodon variegatus
TATACATAATAGATATACTCATCCAAACACTCAAACGAACAGGGTCTATAACGGTACAATATGTTTGAGGTAAACCTAGATTCATAAGGAAGATCACTGCTATGTGAGGATAACATTACCCCCCAGTGGCTAATGGTTGCCACTGCATCCTGAGGCTCTTTTAGTAACCTCACTATCCATCTCCAACTGTAATTCTCTGAGGTCCAAAGAGTATATTTATAATAGAGTCTCTTAAACTCTGCTTTTTCCTTCTGATGCATGCAAAGTGTCATCACCATCTACTAAATTATTATTTTCATTTATTTTCATCATCTATATGGGCTGGTGTGGAGTTCAGGAGCTACTGAATTTGAAGTCAACCCACACAGTAGCAGAAAGGGCAGAGTGTTTGGTGTATATTTGCTTTCCACAAATAAAACACACACATGCGCTCAAGGCACTAAGCAGACATTATACGCAGCCCAGCTCAGTGGTGCATTCTTTTTCTTCTGCGTGTTCTCCAGATGTCGTGTCCTCTTCGTCACCCCGTTCCTTCGCTCCGCTCTGCTCGGTTCCCTGCCTGGAGACTTGTCACAGCCCCTAACCGCATCAGGAGCACTGCTAGATTGGATATACATGATCTGTCCATCCATCAATGATGGGAGAGTGGAGGGGGTAGAGAGGAAAATAGAAACTGGCAGTCTATCTGTGAGGAGTGAGATAGAGATGAGAGGAAAAAAATTAGATGAGAATGATCACATCCTAGCATAAAACTCACACATTTCAAAACAAGGTATGTTGAGGAAATACACATATAGAAACATTTTTAAAGATTATTAATTCTTTAGGAGGTCATATTGGAATTAATTGTGGACTGTATGATTGATGGTACTGTGTATGTTTGTAATATCCTTTCCCTGCAGATGTTGACACCAGCATTAATAGATATAAGTGAAATAACCTGAAAAGTCTGTGATATTTTTGAGATAATCTGCATAAATATGTCCCTCAGCGTCTGTCTCATTTATGCTGATGATGCTGAATTATTTGAATAATCTAGAGCACACATAATGTTGTTCCCACAGAATGCGGGTACACATAAAAGGCCTCTGGGAGCTGAGTAAAGCTTGGTTTGCACACTTTTAAGCCTGCAGGTGCTACAGTGGTTCTTCCCAGACCTTCTTAATCTTGCAAAAGCAAAATCGAGAGAAGAGGCATGAGAGGATCTGTCGAATCATTCTTACTAGTTTTAAAAACTCTTCACCTACAGGTAAAATTACATTTAGGATATCCATTTAGGATAATTAATTATCTTTCGTGGATAAGGTGGTAACATCTGTAAGAGTACAGTTTCATTTAACTGATTTTACTGTAATAATGTCAAATAAAATATCTAAAGGCAAAACAAGCCATAAAATCTTGTCAGTGTTACATGCTGAATTGCCTGTTAAACCTTCACATACCTAGCGTCGTGTAACTATAAGTTGAATATATACTCTGTAAGCAGGGTTCAGGCTAAGGTTGGCCCAGCACTCCATTGTTCTCTGCTTTGATATCCATCTTATGTCTGCAGCTCTATCTTTTCCATACATTTCCAGATGATGTGCTATCACAACCACATCTGTTTATCTCCTCCCTTTTCTACCTCCATCTCCATCTTGCTTCCCTTTCCCCCTAAGTCTCCTTCTCTTTCTTTCGACCCACACCTTTAGCTCTGTCTTCTCCGATCTTTGCTTCCATTTTCATACTGTCACCCTCCCTCCATCCCTTCCTCTCTGTCTCTGCTCCTCTCTTTCTTTCCCACTCTCTCTCTCTCTCGCTCTTCACTGCGTTCTGATGAATTGCCTTCCCCTCCTGGTGAACTCGACCGATAATCCTGGGGAAGCAGTAAAAGACCATCGATCAGCCCTGCAGACAGGCCCACAAGCCAACAACAAGCCTCTGCACTTGGCTCTGCCTGCATGTATGGGTGAGTATGCTCTGGCATACATGCAAGCATGTATATACCTGTGCAAAATGTATGTGTAAACCAGCAGGTACCATGTACAGCTGTCCACAAAAACACAATGCTTCTATGATGTTAGTTCCTTCACATGTGCAGACCACATGTACATGTAAGCCGGTCTCTGCTGAAAGCGATTCATGTGCTTTGCATAGCTGTATGGAGTCAACAGGATGCTCATAGAACACTGACGGCTTCCCTCTGTGCTCATCCTCTGTACGTTCTCACGTGATGAACCCCCCGCTGTGACTCACATTTTCAAAATGTGTGTATATATGCCCTATAATTACATATATGTGTATAATTTAGATGTTTGAACTCATTTATATTTATGTGTTTCCTCTTTTATCAGCATATGTCAGTATCATTTATATACAGTATCAGCCATATGTATTTTCAGCCTTAGCCAATTTTAGAGAATTAATTCATCTTTTTTTGCAGTAACATAATCTAACACAGAATTATCTTTAGAAAAAAACCTAACTTTTATTTTGACTGAATTTATTCAGCAAGGGAATACCTACAGCTGTTAACAAAATGTCCCTATAAAACTCCTTTGATCTAATGTTGTAGAAGCATATTTTTAAATGTACTGTTTGAAGTTGAATTAAGGCATTCTTATTAGCAATCTATGCTATTCCTTAGAAATATGACTGCTGCCCAGTTCTCAAAATAAGAAAGTAAAACATGACACCCTGATTTATCAGATGTTTGTTGATCTTCATAAGCCAAGAACTGTCCACGAAAAAAAAAAAAAAAGTTAAGAATGCAGGTTAAACCAGATACACTCATCAAAAAATAGTAGACCATACTGGTTTTATTTTGTTCACCATCTTATTTAGAACAAGACATTCAAGAAAACAGGGCTAGTCTAACTTTTTTTTTTCCATGAATGAAATGACATAAACTGTATGGGGAAAAAAACATATATATTTTTTTTTATTGCCGTAGCTCAGACCTAGCATTTCTACTTTTCCTGTTTTATATCAATTAGAACACAACTTTTTTTTTCATTTTGTGAAAAAACAGAAACATGGGAATGATATTTTTTCCTAATTTTATTCAGAAATTCCTACTCTAACACAGAAGAAAGTTTTAAAATATTTAATTGGTATTTAGTAGAAATGTCACTTTGTTTCTCTCAATTCTGGAATTTTACACATTTTGTTGTTTTTCTGCTGGGCTAACAAATTTTCCATGTTATGAATTTGTTCATATACATGTCTTTCATGTACTGACGTCCATAAGGCTGAGGGTTGTCCAGATTCAGCACAGCAGTGGTATTGAACTTACTATTGACCCAACAAATATGCAAGAGATAGGAACAAGAGGTAGGAGCTACATTTGGATTGAGCCAATATCTGCCCCCTTCAGGAAGCAGCTACCTTGACTACACTTTTGCTCCAGCTTAGCAAACACTCCCACTTTCTCAGGTAGATAAGCAGTGATGTGAGGCAGGACGGAATGATTTCTGTTCAAACCTGAGATGAAGTGTTTTTTTTTAGCAAATGATCTGCACAGTGACAGCAACTGTTCTCTTTTTAGCTGTCTAAATCCTGACTTTTTTTCCAATGTGAGAAGTTGCTGACGGTGCTCAGCCTTTTCAAATAAGAGCTTAATTGCCAGAATGTGATACCATGATGCAACAGCTTTAGGGCAACAACCTGAAATAGGTGGCACACAGAGTCAGGGGAAGTATTTTTCTAAAAGGTTGGACAAAGACCAACAGAAAGCAACTATTGCATATTAAATGTATACTCTGCAGTGCCAAAATATTTCATCAGCAAAATTGTTGATACCTGTCGTTTAGTGAAAATAAAACCCACAATGGTCACTTAAACACTGATAATTAATCAAAAATCTACCAAATAAACAAAATAAAGTCAGATATTATTTTTCAACCATGCTTTATCAGAATGATTAAAACAAATAAACTTTTAAACATACCTGGAAAAAAGTGATGGTGCTCAGAGAGACTGAAAATTAATGTGACCAAAGGACATGGTAAATCAAGGTGTGTCTACAGTCTTTCATTCTGCGGGCCTATATATAGGTCTGACTTGGAGTGTATCACACTCAACATGGACCAGAGGAAGCAAAGTAAGCAGTTGTCTCAAGAGATTAGAAAGAAAATTATAAACAAGAATGTAAAAGGAAAAAGTTATGAGGACACCTCAAAGCAGCTTAATGATCCTATGACTATGGCTGCTCATAATCAGAAAAGTAAGATCCATGAGACTGAAGGCAACCTCCCTGGATTAGCTGGGAAAATTGATGACAAGTCACAGAGAAGGATAAAAAGAATAGTAATGAAAGAGCCCAGAAAAACTTAAAGGTGAACTTCAAGCTCAAGGAACATCAGTGTCAGATCGCACAATCCGCCGTTTGAGCCAAAGTGGACTTAATGGGAGAGAACCAAGGAGGACACCATTCTTAAAAACAAATCATAAAAGAATCAATTTGCCAAACTACATGTTGACAAGCCACAAAGCTTCTTGGAGAATGTCCTATGGACAGATGAGACAAAAATTGAATGTTTTGCCAAGACACATCAGCTCTATGTTCACAGATGGAAAAAAATAAGCATATCAAGAAAAGATCAGTATCCCCACTGTGAAACATGGAGGAGGTTCTGGTATGTTCTGGGGCTTCTTTGCTTCATCTGGCACAGCGTTTCTGAATCTCTGCAGGACATAATGAAATCTGACTATCATGGGATTTTAGAGTGAAATGTGCTGGCCAGTGTCAGAAAGCTTGGTCTCGGTCACAGGTCATGAGTCTACAACAGGATAATGATCCAAAACCCACAACTACAAACAGCCAAGAATAAGAGGAAAACATTGGAGCATTCTGCAGTGTCATTCTAAGAGCCCAGACCTAAAACCTATTGAGCATTTTTGGAAAGAGCTGCAACGAGCTGTCTGGAAAAGGCACCCTTCAAACCTGAGACAGCTGGAGCAGTTTGCTCATGAGGAGTGGACCAAAATACCTGCTGAGAGGAACAAAAGTTTCATTGACAGCTACAGGAACGGTTTGATTGTAATGACCAAATGATCAAAAAATTGTACAACAAAATATTCAGTAAAGGGAACCATCTTTTTTTTCAGGCCTGTTTAATAAGTTTATTCTTTTAAATAATTTTGTTGAAGCATTGTTGAAAAGAAATCTATCACTTTATTTTCTCCATTTTAATAGAATTTGTATTTATTATTAGTTTTGTCAGATTCCAGTAATTTCTGTGACCGTTGTGGGGTTTTGTTTCTTTAAACGAGAGGTACCAACAATTTTGTCCACATGTGTTTATGCCTAAAGTTGACTTTGGAAGGCTTAGGAAAAAAAGCATGACATAGAACCTTTATGAGAAAAATCTCTGTCTTTTCATTTTTGTAGACTCAGGATTAAGCTAATTAAGACTTAAGACTGTTAGAGAACTGGAGCAAATAGTAGCTTATTGAGGTCATCCAGTCACACTTTTAAATACATCTAGATATCAAGCATTTTTAAAAGCAATGCTATAAAAAAATCTGGTCCTACTATTGCAAACATAAATATGTTTGGGTTTTTTTTTTTAGCTTAGTTGTGACTTTAACTGGAAATGAATGCTTTTGGTCAGATAAGATGTATGTTTTATATATAAGATTTTTTTTTCACATCACATATTTCCACGTGTATATATGCCAACTATATTTTGTAGCACCTTATCACCAAAGCAAGCTCTTTGTAAGTGTAAAACAATACCCGGCAAAAAAGCTTTAACTGATTCTGATTTAACACAAGTTCTTTAAAATACCAGATCTTAAATAAGAAATCTGCTTGACTTTGAAAATGCATTATCACCGGCTTTTCAGCAGAGTAATGATTCAAAACATGTGGCTAATTCACAACTAAAAGGGTTCACCAATTCTCTTCAGTGATGATCTCAGACCGAAGAGATAAATCTTATAAAATCTTTGATAAGAGGAAAAGAAAGAATGAAAGAAATCCTCAGAAAAAAGTTTTAATTTGTGTGGGGCCTAAACAGAATTTGATATGGAGCGCCATCTCTCTGTTAGGAACATCACCAACACCGAGGGCATTTAAAAAAGATTTAGAAGGATTTGGGCAGAGATCGGTAGTACCTAGTTACATCTACTCTGTTACATTGCCTTGAGCATTGTTTCTTTACTTATTTTTTAAGGGACAATGAAGTTTAATTGCACTATACTACTAACTTCTCATAAATATATTATTTAAGAAAAAATATTGAGTAAAATATCTGACTAATCTATCATTATTTGATTACTTCGTTGGATGTATAATAAGCTGATTTTAACCCAAAGTGCACCAGAAGCACAGATTAACACTTGATGTTAAAACGGGGCTTTGAATTTTAACCAAACTTTTATTTTTAAATCTAACTTTTTATCTTTTAAGCTGGCTGATACAGTTTTTGGTTTGCTCAGGTTCAACATTTCCACAGCAAATCTTTGCTTTGGACTTTAAAGGTTTTTTTTTTTTTTTTGTGAAAATATTTGTGTGTCTCTTCTGCCTGAATTGGATATTTTGTGATGATGTCATTTATTTTTACTTATTGACCATGTCTGGTTACACAGTTTATACAAATTAAATGACATGTTATGGTTTAACAGGTACTATTTATACCCAAGTAGGTTTTTTACCCAAAACTGTTTTGCTCTGTCTTAAGTATTGTTTGAATGACTACTTCTTACTTTATTTTTCTCTATTCTATAAAAATGTTTTGTATGACTCCACAGATATCCTCACATAAGAGTGAGGATAAATAGTTATTGCCTCAAATTGTCAGATGCATTACTACAGCTCTTCATAAAATCATGTACAACGTCTTTTTATCTATTTTTGCTCACAAACAAGCAAACCTGATTGATTCGAACTCAGACCACTAACCGGTCATTATTCTATTCACTTAAACATAAAAAATGGATGAGGGGTTCTACTGGATCCCATTCTTTATATGCCACATTACAACACTATGCATTCGCCTGTACAGGGATGCTTGACCATAAAAAACTAGTTGCTTTGAAAATAAATCTCTTCTCTGATATCTAAGCAGCAACTTTTCATTGTGGAGTCACAGAACCTATACTTATCTCACTTTTTCTGTTTTGGGATTGTTTGTGATTTGTCCTTCACTGCTTTTCCCTCTGTTGCCTTTGATGCTAATGTACTGGCAAGCCTGACTTCATTAAGCCTTGTACGTAGCAAAAACATTTATGTCCTTTTTCTATTTTTCCCCTTTTCATCTTGCAGTGCTACATCACTGCACCAGCACCAAAGCGGAAAATAGAGCCACATCTGAGCTTCAAGCATTTATGTTTTCGTGGATGAGGTGACACCTAGTGGTTAAAGCTTAGAACTGCAGCCCTGGTCTAAATCTGACAAATGCAATTCATTGTACTGCTGGTACAGCTGGTTCTCAGCAGAGGAGTTGCCTGCAGTTATCATGTGTTTTGAATGAAGTGAATAACCCTCTTACAGAACAAAGCAGGACACGCACAGACACCTGCCACAGGTATCTCAGGCATTTCCAAGCACAAGAAGGCGTTCCTGGCCCTGATTCTTCTAATGCTTGTGAAATGACTTAATACAAGGGTGTGCATGAAGGTACGTGCGTCCCTTGGTGCTCTGCTTCACGTGAAACACCACCACGGACATTGACAGATCACAGGAAAATGTTCAATTGCAGGTTGTTGCGTCCTGCTGTCATTGGGCTCATCTGTCACGGGACATGGCTTGCTGGGAGGCAGGAGGAGGCAAGGGAGAGGGGGCGTCACTCTTCCTATGGATGATGATTACACCAGAGCTCCTGCCAAGCTGGCTGCTGGCCCTGTCTTGCTTCTGTCGTCCCTTGGAATTCCTCTCCTTTGCAGTCAGCAATAATATTACAGCCCTGACAGAGCACACTGACAGGAGTTGTGGGCAAGAGAGGGATTTCCCCTCTTGAATACACTACAGTTCTGTCTCCCTATCTTTCCATCTTTTTGCTATGGAGCTGTGTTGATGGCTCTGTATCTTTGCTTAGATTAATTTGCCAGCTTGGGGGCGTTGTTTTGGTTCAATGTGAAGAAATTTATCGCTACAAATGCCACACACAGATGCTCTGTTTCTAGGATGAGTCAATGCTGAGCCCTGCAGCAACTTCACTGATGAGACATGCAGCCGAAGCGAGAGAGGTAGAGAGAACTCCAGTAACCTTTCACTGAGTCCTTTTTCTGCTTAAACATTTCTGTCACCACTTCCTCGCTGTAAAATTCTGCTTGCATCCTGACACACAAGAGCATTTCACATGTGCACCCTCTACAGTAAAAGTTGGGAAGTGACTGCATTTTCACATGAGAAAACATACAAACATAAAGGCCAATTACAACCCGACAGCCATCTATCTGTCAGGCATCTGACAGGAACATAGCAAAGCCAAATATACGACTGCCTCATAAATCACAGCATCTCTCTTTAACTATCCTGTTTCATGTGAATAATTAGCACTATCATGCAAAAGCATTTTGGAGTCCCAAAATACCATTAGATCACTTTACTTTTGATTTTCCATCACTTTTCTCCAAAATTCACGCACTTGAATAGCCAAATGTTCCTGAATATTTAAACATAAAACTGATTTAGGAGGCACTCAGCAAATCGATCATGCAACCAAATCGTTTAATGTTAAAGGAAGGGCCCTTTGATTTGTGGATGTGGAAGCAGAGTTCATATTCCACATTTTGAAGATTAAAAAAGAAAAGGACCTTGTATTTTCACAGTCAGTCCTATAACCATCTCATACCCCCTTGCAGCATTCCCGCCCTGAGAGCTCCACTATGAGTGCAGATGCTTTATGGGGGGCAATTTAGCTTCAGCTGCTATCTGAGCCATCTCAGGAATGGACACGCTTAGAATCAAGAGCAATAAAGCAGAGGGAAGTGCAGAGGAAGAGAGAGAGAGAGAGAAAAAAAAAGAAACAGAGGAGAGAATATAAAGAGACAACAAGCTTGTCTGGACAGTCCCTCTGGACAAAAGGTTCGGGGGGGTAGGGTCTCCTGCAGACACACAAACAGTTTCAAAGCTATTTGGCTTGACGAGGTGAAGCCAAATACGTCTGCTTTTTCACATGAGCTTCCAAACAGAGACAAGATCTGATGTCATTGGCTACATGATGGGTTTCACTAGCTCAGTGTTAGGGATTAACAGAGGTTGTTTGTTTTTTCTTTTTGTCTTCATATGAGATTAAGTTTCCATACCCTTTAAAGCAGCTGATTTAAAAATATATATGTATATAATAATAATTGTATCACCTACTTTCTGACAGCATCTTTAGGGTTCAGATTTATAACATGCATTTCAGGAAACTACGGCTGTACAAAATGTGAAAAAACAGTCAATCATAATATTATTGATGAATATGGCAATTGATCTATATTTTCCACACTCTAAGCTTTAGTGAAGATCATTCCCCTGAATAACTTCATTATTGACATGCAAAGACTAAATGCATGGCACTTAAATTTAACTATTATATATTGCATCTAAGTCATTTTTTGCAATTGTGACATTGCATACATTTTATGTGTGAACCAAGCCTTGAACTTTGAGGGGTTGTCTTATCTCAAAAGCGACTCTTCTTACATCCACAATTTAAGTGGCCAAATAGATTTAATTACTTAGGGAAGATAGCCTTCAGTCTAGAGAAAACACTACATTGTTCTCCAAATAATGTTCAATTCCTACACAAACACATGCAGCTATTTTAAACTGAGAAAAAAAATGGTATAAAGATCATAATTCTTTTCCTTTCAGTTATGACAGGCCATAAATTTTTACTGTGAATGATTGAAAGTGTTTAAATGTCTTTCATGTGCAAAGCAACTCTTAATAGAGCTCTGGTTAAAAAGAAAATAAACATATAATAAAATCGGGTCCAAGAATTATCTGGTTTAAAAAACTTTGATTGGGTAACCTCAGATTATGATCATTTGAATATGATTTTTAAAACGATATTGATGTCTGGTTCTCCAAATGACTGGTTCTACATGAGAATTAATAGGATTTAAGAATTGGAACCTGGGAAAAAGAATGAGAATTTTTATGCATTTGAGTCACCAAGATAGGTAATTTCTAAATCCAAAGTGAGGGACCCCAAGGTATCTAAGACATGATGTTAAAAAAAAAAGTCAATTTCTACTTAACTGTTTGAAACTGGCCTCCATGGGCCAATAGAAAAGGCTGGCCTGTCTTCAGATGTGTCCTAAGCAAGGGAGATCAACGTATCTGTGGAGATACCACTGCTTTGAGGAGCTGATACAGCGGCTTGGGTCAGGCCTGACAGGCAAGACTCGTGTTTATCATTTCCAGGTTTGTATTCACATAGCAATTTTTTTCTGGAAAAAGAAAAAAAAACATTCTTTTCCAATCCTTCTTAGTCAATTTCTTTTTTTTATGATCCAGACAAAATTATCAATAAAATTTAAATTTAAAGTTATCACTATGTAGTTTATTCTTTCAGTGAATATCACACATATAAATCTAATTACTGTAGATCTTTTTCTTTTCAAGTGCAGATTAAATCTAACTGGAAAGTTAAGGATTCATCTCCAGGCAACTTTAATTTCATGATAACACTTACTTGGTTTTAACAACCAATGAGATTTTGTAAGGACGTATTAAAAATGACTCATAATAATAATTGCAAATTGTAATATCCATTTTTATTCAGTACATTTTGGGGACAGAGAATGTGCTTAGCTAAAGGGCGACTTAATAAAATATGCCAGTGAGGGTCCCAACAAAGATCCAAGTCAAAACTTAGGCCAGTTAGTGTGTTTACCGTAACATTTGATGCTACACACTGGCTGGGGCTTTTGTTGAGTCTGCTGAGCACACAGGAAATCTCCAGAGACTAGGAGACAGATTTACACCCTTCCCCCTTGGAGGGCTTTAAAGCCTGGGACCCGACAGAGCGAGGAAGGGCCAAGAGCAGAGAATGAAAAGCAGTGTGATGAGACAGGGAGGGAAAGAGGGAAGGATAAAGGTAGAGAGAGCAGATGAAATATGGCGGAGGCCACGATTGTGATATCAATGGAATGTAGCATGGCTCCTATTTTGCTCACTGCCCTTCACCTCTACCCGCATACCCTCTCTGTCTTGTACCTTCTGTCTTTTGACCTCAACTTATCCCCACTGCTCTCCAAGCTACAGACACACATAGAAAGCTGCGGCCATAAATCTGCCAGAGAGTGCTGCTGGGATAGAGAGACCAAAGACAGAGCCTGTGCTGTGTTTGGAGAGAATGCAGATGTACCTGCCTCCAGCGCATCATCGTCTGTCCCTTTCCCTCCTCTTCGACCTCCTCCCTGCTCCGTCTTTTTATCCTCTTGATCTCTTTCTGGAGTTTTCTGTCTCATGTTCTTAACCTCATTCAACCTTAACTTGTCTCACATCTAAGCTCTTAGTCCCAACCTCCCTTTTTCCCTTTGGCCTAGCTTTAAGAAGCAATGCTCCCCCACTTAGGAGGAACAAAATGACTCCAACTGAATCCCCTGCTTTTTGTGTGCTTAAGCAAGGCTAAGGCAACAGACAGGCGATACGGCAAAGAAACAATTCTCTCTACGAGAGGTGCCATGTGCTGCTGAGATACAAATACGGGGTCTGTGCAACCTGTGTGCTGCAGGTCCTTTGTCTTCGTGCCAGTATCCATCATTCTGTGACAGCCTAAGTACCTGCAGAGTGATAATTAGTAATAGCTATTCATAGCTATCCACCTGTACCTAATATGTGTGGGATAAAGACAGAACCGTGAAAAAAAACTGAAAAGGTTTAGAGTGTTTTTCATGTTTGCCCGTAATGGCAGGTGTATGTGTTGAGGGGATCTATAAAACGAATCTTTGTTAGTCATGCAACACAATAAGCAAAGCTTGCGTTTCATCCCATCTGCGCGAGCCATGATGGCCTCCAGACAAATCAGAGTACAGCCAAACATTAACACTTATGCCTTGACATTATCACAGTTAGGTCTCACATTGTCTTCCAGCAAAAACAAAGACTCAAACACAGGCGCACAAGAGTAAACACACGCCATCCAAACAGATGTGGCCCAGTATGACCTGATTTACAGCGAAGTAAACGATTTAAGCTGCACATCTCACTTCAACACCTAAACACCTGACAGGGGTCTCATAAATAAGGCTGGCCAAAGACTACCTCATAATTTACACCTTGGTTATCTCCTAAGCTAACATGTAACAGGTCTACACTCCATATTTCACCAGCCAGAGCTGAGCTCTCAGTGGAAAAAGATAGACACCCAAAATGTAAGTCCAGAGGAAAGGGGGCAAGAAAACTTCAAAGACTCAGGGAAAGGATTACATTTAGGGATGTGGTCTGGATTGAAAGTAATGTATGTGTATCAATGACCCCAGCCCAGGGCGTAGCCTAGACTAGAACTAGCCACAGCCCAGCTCAGATCAAGGCCCACGTCCTGATGTCCCACTCCAACATCGCTCATAAATCGTCCTGCTTTTGTCTGTTCTCTCTTTTTCTTGGCTGAAACATATCCTCTTCCATTAAGAGTGATGGATCAGCAGCTCTAAGAGCGTGAGAGACTCTGAGGTTACAGGTCTTTGCTGAGATTGTACTTTGCCATAAAAATGTAAACGATATACACACACAAGCTTTGAAGATACAGTCTAAATTAATTTGGCTGTCATAATAATAATAATTGGAGCAGGATTTGTAATTTCATAATAAATCATTGTATCTTGGATTGGACAATAATCTTTAGTACTGTTATTTTGCTCTTTATTATTTTCTCAAATGGATCCATTCAGAATGACAGCATTTGTGTGCCCTCTGCTGGACATTTCCCGCAAGGATCCCTTCACATAACCTGATATGTTTATTAAACATCTTTAATATCAAGTAGAAAATTACAGTAACAACAAGTGGCAACAATTTAGCACACAAGACAGATGCTAAATTATACCAGCACACACAAATAGAAATAAGCTTTTCCTGCCAAAAGGACATGGTTGCAGATTTGTGTGTGCTTGCCCCTGAAGCATGAGGAAAATAAGAGTTTGGAAAGCATCATTACACGAGTTCCCCACCTGTTTGAACGGCAACTTCACTTCAGCAGCTGTGTGGCGTGTCCGTGGGTGGGTCTGTTTATTCTAAAACTTAGTAGCACTGACAGAAAAAAAAATGTTCTCTATGTTTTGTGGGCTATGTATTAAAGCGAGGGCTGTTAAAAAAAGATTAAACGCCCTGTATATCACCAAAGGGTTTTGATATGTTATCATTCATCATTTAAATTGCAGTATTCTGCCACGAAACAAAGCAGAGCTGCAGAAAAGTTGTAATCTTCTGGCAGTGACGTTAACTTAAGTGTTGCACAGATCAACTTTGCAGAACCCAAACAAATGCATGTTCAAATTTATCTCAGAGCTGTTGCGCAAGGCTGCAGCTGCAGGCTCCTTGAGTGATGATGCCCTCAGGTGGCGAGAGTGAGACACAGCAGTCCATCTGACGGCTCAAAGATTCACAATACCCCGCATCTTTCAGCTGCTTGTGTATGTGCGTGATATTTCTGTGTGGTAAATTGCTCTCCAATCCGTGGTGCTCATGCGCACTCCATTGGAACTGGAGATGGAGGCGGCCTTTTGTTTCGGAATGTTGCTGTCATGCGCCTGCGCAGACTTTTGCCGGACAGGGGAGGCACATAAAGCCTGGTAAATTGCACTAGGGCAATAAAATGGCAATAAAATGACACAACAGTGCATTAATCCATCAGCAGGGAGCGCTGAAGGTACTGTAAAGACCTCTGGCTGGAGTCGGGGATGATTTCTAGGTTTATCAGCTGAGGGATGCAGCACCCAGGCAGTTTGTCAGGGGGCAGTGAGGAGCAGGAAAGGGCCATGACTGTCCCTAGCAGAAGGAACAAAAACTAAAAATGAGAAATGTAAGTAAGTAAACAGCAATACAATTGATCTCCAACTTTTTATTGAACATTGTAGCTTGTATTAATTACAAGACAATAATAAAAAAATATATATATATACAAATAAACAGCACTGGGACCAAGATGTAGCCCAATCTTTTCTTACAGCAGTATCTCACATTCTGCCCTTACATAAGCAAAGGTTTTGTGTTAAGGACCAATCCCTCTGGTATTCCACCTTCCCTCCGACTCCCTGCGGCTCCTGGAGAAAGACGATCTTTATTTTGGAGCACCTGGATTTATGTGGAGGAACAAGAAGCAGCAGGTGATGGAAACCGCTGGCACAGTAGGTTGGCTGTGGCCAGGGGGTTCTGGCAAGGTTGTAAGTGGACCCTGTGGGTCACACAGTCATTTCCTGTTTCCTTACCTTTTAGGTCTCTTTTTTTTTTACCATCTTTCTACTCCAGCCTGCTTAATCTACTGCCGTTGCTTTCCTGCCAACATTATTTCCTCCAATAGGAAACAGATGAGCAGCTCAGGGTCTGAAGTGGCCGGGATTTGCCCTTCCCATAGTCAAGGCTACACATCTGACATAGATTTTCACTTAGTCAAAGCAAAAATATCTCTTTTTGAAGTGATGCTGCCATGCTAACAAACAACAGATATTTGTCGGCCTATATACATCTGCAAAATCTTTCTTAAAGACTAATTTTTTGAGTTAATTCCAACAGGTAGCATTGAGTAAAACTGATAGAGTTGTTTTGATGCACTGAAAACATAAAAGCTGCATCTTACTGATTTGTTAATCAATCTGAAGATAAAGTAACTTTTCAGTCTGTGGCGTGAATGTTTCAGCTGAAGCCCCAAGCTGGTCGCTATTCCATCAGAAAACAGAAAAACAGCTCTAAACTGAGCCAGGTGTGTACATGCCAGAGTGAAAAGGTCAGAAGTGAAAACACATGATTCCCTCTTTCTTCTTGTTCCCTACACTTCTGCCACTAATAGCTTCTGCCTTGTTTAAGGAATAACAACTTTCTTCCAAAATTGACCAATAAACATTCCAATAACACTTATGTAATGAGACATTTGGTGCCTGGTGAACAGATTTTTAAACCAAGCAACACTACTTTGGTAAAATTAAAGAAAAGTAGGGGGTTGGGGGGGTTGGGGATCAAAGTGGGTGGGAAGAAAGAATATATAACAGTTCCACAAAATGGTGGTTAGAACCATGTTTCTCACACTGTGGTACACAATACAGCTGGTTCCATTTGTGAAGCCTTTTGATGTACCCAGAGGAAATCGTGTTTATTGTTTGGGGATGTCATGATCTTATTATTTTTTATCTCAAATCTCATTACAAGTCATTTAAAAAAAATCAACATCTGCTGAGACTAAACCTCAAGGTGATGCTTCATTAAAGTCTACAAATCCCTCCAATGTAAATTTGAGTTGGGTCCTAATCTTCATGTAAAGAGACAAATTTTCTACCAGCTGGATATTTATGTCCATTCATAATTTTGAGGTCCAAAGCAATTCAATTCAATTTAATTCAGTTTATTTATATAGCGGCAATTCACAACACAAGTCATCTCAAGGCACTTTACAGTTCAAGCAGATCATAGTCAAATTGATTCAAAGTTTGCTTTCTAAGGAAAACCAGTTGATTGCATCAACTCATTGACTCAAATGCAATCCCTTAAAAAGCAGTGGTTTAAAACCCAACTGAACCCATATTCAGGCTTGAATTCTGAAATTTCCTGTAGCAAGTTCAATAGGAAATAAATTAGCTGTGTTTCAGAATTAATAAGCCTAAACAGCCAAACGGATGAGAAGCACAGTGAACTCAGCTTTAAGCAGGATCCTCCATACAATGACAGAAATAGCGAAGATCAGTCAGGTTTATTTTTTGTTGTACTCAATTATTTGTGAAATTGCTTAAAGTGACTCAAGCTAATAGCAAACTTTATCTCTATGGTAAAGATCCACATAGATTTAATGAAGTAAGGTGTCAAAAGTTTCAACAAACTGTTTATTATAAGAGTTTATGTGTAAAATAAACCAGGACATACTGGTTTAGTTTGTCTTTCCTCTTTAACATTTTGTCCTCATTGGGCCTTTCTATATACATTAATATCTTAAAAGAAGGAAAGCGCTATTTTCAAAATGCATATTTAATCAACAGGAATTATTATTATTTTGTTTTTAGAGAAAAGACAATAAAACTTTGACTTCCGATTTGACAGATTGGTTGTTATTACACATCAAATAGGTGGAACAGCTGTAGCTTCTGTTATTTCACGTTAAACAGGCTAATTATTGTAAGCAGTAAGAAAGCTGAAAAGCAACATATGTCATTGCATTTGTCATCAGTATCCTTTGAACATGCATCATAAATGGATAAGAATTTTGCCCCATTGTTTTTTTTTTTGTTGTTGTTTTTTTGCAACAAAGAAGCAGAAAATGTCCAGCCGAAGCTGTTGTACTTTTCTGAATGTCTTGGCTGTGTTTTAGTATTTGGAAAAATAACCTTGTTAAGAGCTTTTTGTTATTATGGGATATATTGCGGAGAGCTGCAGTAAGAGGTGTCAGTGCTGTGGAAAAGACGTGTTTGGTCTGCTCTGTTTCCCAGATTCCTTCACATCTCCTGGACCCCTCCATCACGCTGCTATGTCTGAGGTTTATTTCTGGCTGGCGGTGGAAATGAATGACTCAGTGTTTAGACATGAGCTGTTTGGATAAATTGGGCCACATGTGTCACAGATCCTGCAAGTAAAAGCCTGTCCTCCTGCGCCCTCAGAAGTTCGACGTCCAGGACACGTTATATTTCACCAGGCCTGCTCGTGAATCAGCTCACGGACCGTCCTAATCTATTTCACTAAGTTTTATTACGAATGTGTTTACTGCTAATCAGTGTAATGGACTCGACTAATAGCACTTCAATGTGTGTTTAACTTATATATTCCGTAAGCCTTGAGAGATGACAGGGCTCTTACAGGGATGGTGGTTGTAACATTGAATTATAAAACCTATTCAACACCCTGACAGGAGCGAACCTTATCTTATGAGGAGTAACATCTATGCCTTCTTTTATGTGTTAGATTTGTTATGCAGCATGGCTTCATAAAGTATTTATCAAGGCTTTATAAGACACTAAAATTCTAATCAGTTTTTGGAGCCACCCCCAGCAGAATGTTGTTGAAAGCTCTCTGTTCTGAGGTATGAGTCTTGAAAAAATTCAAGTTTTAACACAGCCATTCCTTGTGGATATATTCCCATCCAGACTCCATATCTCCCTTTGAAATCAATATCTCAGCAAAAAATCGGAGGGATTTCATGGCGTCTCTGAACTCAAGTTCTTGATAGAAATCGAAGGGATTTAGACTTCATGTTCATTTTAGCATCCTGTAATGAAAAAGTAAGAACTGTAGAGTTCTACAGCAGACAGATGTGATTTTTTTCCTACTCAAAAAAAAAAATGAGCTGGAGTTTTCTTACTCTGTTCTAATCCTTACTCACTGTACCTCAAGCATATTGTACTTCACATTAATATACAGTGTAACATTAGATAGTTTACAGCTCCGCATTATGTCAAGGCTGGCGATGGCTGGGAGCACGGATGGGGGTGGGTGTTATGGTCAGCTCTGGGTCAGAAACACTGTCAAAGCTCTGGGCTGGCAGGAGGCCAGCCAATGATACGTGTCTGCTCTGAATGTTAATGGATTAACGCTTACCACCCATACAGACTGGCCTGGGAAACTCAAGATTACTTTTAACGTCAAAGGCCGCCTACAAGTCGCTGTCGTAAATTCAGGGACACATGCTGTCTGCGGTAGCACGTCCAGTCAGGAGGCACAGAGGAGCAGGTGGGTGCCTCATCATGACCTTGCCTCTACATCCAAATGAGATGTGATCAGATAATGTAGACTGATGTAGTTGCTCATCTAAAATGTAGACTTTCTGTTTGTACCTTGGGCCTGACTTTTGCAGGGGTGGTAGCTTTGAGCTGTAAGGTTTTATGGACCAAAAAACGTAACTTTCTGTAGAAACCAAATACTGAATTTAAAATTTATATCACAAACAAAAAGAAAACAAACTCCTGAACCAGCAACTCTGATTGAACAACCGCAAGCCGATACTACCTATGTTTATGTATGACAATGAAAAAGTCTTTGCATTTATTTTTCTTCACTTAATGATGAATGAAGATGATAATCCCCATTTTAAAAAGAGCAAAGGTGGGCATAAATTAGGTATAATGTAGTGAAACTCCCACCCTTAGCTGGCAGAAAAGGGCTTTCAATAAAACTATGTTTGTTATGAATATGCACAAAACAGCATTAGTTCTGATTATAAACTATTAAGGCCACAAGTGATTGGAGTTGGATTTATGGCATTGTTACATAAAAAGAGTAACTAGTTGAGTATATCTGTCTTTGAAAATCAGAGTAACTAGTAACTGTGCAAAGTAACTGTTCAGTTACCTTTTTTTTATCTTAAATGCAGATTAATTTGGGCAACTTTCATGTTTTTGGTACCTAAATT